>NC_133770.1:204931121-204961960 GCF_003597395.2 Chelonoidis abingdonii
CTTTTTCAAACCAAGGCCAGATACAGAATGGGGATAACACCTGAACATGCCCGTCGGCGGTTCAGAAACCAAAAATGGAAACCAGATGGGGAAATACGCTTTTGCGTGGACTACCGTAAGCTAAATGCGGTAACTCGTCCAGACCACTATCCAATGCCACGTACCGATGAGCTATTGGAAAAGTTGGGACCCCAGAATGGAATGCCACCGTTATTTTATTTATGTCCTGTCTGTTTTAGTGTTCGGAGCTCTGCTGAAGAGGTTAAATGGGATGCAGCAGGGAAGAACAGTGTGTGGTCCAGAAGATCTTGGTGTATTCTGGCAAGAATGGCAGGAGTCAGAGTGCAGTTCGTGGAAGCTCTGTGTGCATGTGTGGGGGATAAATACTAAATGTACTGGTCTGGGAGTGTGATATTTGGTGAGCCAGGTGAGAGAGGCTCAACTGCAGTGATCTGACCTCTCCATTCCAGCAAAAACAGCCTGAAGATAATGGAAAGAGAAAAGAGATTTTGCAGAGGGGAAGATTTATTTGTTTGTTTGTAAGGTCTGTGGCTGGGAGAGAATTATAGGACCTTCTTGTGGAGCTAGGAGGGCTCTTGTATTAGCTAAAGGATGAGCATTTGAGAGAAGTTTGTGACTCTATGGGTATTTCTAGGACAAGTTACAGTAAAATTGCAGCAAAAAGTCACTTTTGCTTTAAATATATAACAAGTGTCTTAAAAAGTGGAAATCTGGGAGAACTGGAAGATTGGGGGTTGTTTGCATTGTTGGAGTTAAGGCAGAAGATTGTACACCTCAGTACTACAGACAAAAAAAATCAAATTGAAACCACTAAAGTAGAAACATTTCAGAAGCCATGTGATAAAAATTAAAGATGCTTGAAATACAATGTCAGGAAAGCACGAAGGAAATTAAAATCCAAACTCCTATGAAAAACTGGTCATCCCCATTTGAAAAAAAAAAAAGGCTTTAAAGTAATAGAAGAGATTGGCAACCCCTACCAAAAAGACTTTTTCAAACTTTGGCTCATCAAATTAATAGTGGAATTTGAAAGGGATGCACTGAGGAAAGGATTACGAAAGCTGTAGTTAGAGCAGTTTGCCTACGGCTGAGCAACAGGACCTACCTGAAAGGGAAAACTAATCAGATCGTGCCAAAACTGAGATGCATTGTAAGGTCCTATCATCAGGAAAGAGATGCAACTGAACTTCACTGGCAGCTGTTAGAGCAGCACAAGAACTGAAGAGTCACCTCAGGATTTTCTAGTCAGAACTCTTGATTTGAGAAAAAGTATTGTTTGTTTCACAGGAAGCTGACTCAGACCTAAAGTCTGGTCCCATCCTTGTACAGAGCATGTTCCTCCATTCAGCCTTGGGGGGATTACAGAATGATGATGATCAGATTGCAGATGAGACCTTATCTGAGGAATCTGAACAGTGCTGAAAGTGGTCAGTAAAAAATAATGGAGCTGGGGTGTGGCACGTGTTAAGGCAGTAAAATGTATTTATGAGAAATCACTATGTACAGAGTAGGGGCCAGAAAGTGAAGCAGCACCTTCACCCAAGAGAAATGAAGTCTCCAAAGGTAACTCACAGATGAATCAGATAAGGGAATTAAAGATCAGTACTGATTAAATTAAAGGTGTGAAAGATTAAATCAACATTAAATAAGCTATCCAGGTGCATGGCAAAATGACTGAAAATGGGAGGAGGAGCCTGTAGACAGGCAGCCCAGAAAAGAAGGTGTTAGCTCAGGGTTTCTCAGACAGGAGTCGCCGCTTGTGTAGGGAAAGCCCCTGGCAGGCCGGGCTGGTCTGTTTACTTGTCCCATCCGCAGGCACGGCCGATCGAGGCTCCCACTGGCCTTGGATCGCTGCTCCAGGCCAATGGGAGCTGCTGGAAGCGGCAGCCAGTAAGTCCCTCGGCCCGTGCCGCTTCCAGCAGCTCCCATTGGCCCACAGCAGCGATCCACGGCCAGTGGGAACTGCAATCGGCCAGACCTGCAGGCAGGGCAGGTAAACACACCGTCCCATCACACCAGGGGTTTTGCCTACACAAGCGGTGACCCCTGTTTGAGAAACCCTGTGTTAGTTTCAGGTAATCAGGAAGAAGCAGTACTTTCTGACCACTGTTTCAGATGTGAAAGCAAAGAATGTTCTACCAGTAGGTTGCCATGCATAGAGGCTCAATCAACAAACTGTCCAGAAGGGGAAAAAAGGCAGAGGGTCACCCCTACAGGACTGGGAGTGACTTGCAAACTCTTGATGTCCCAATGTCTACTTCAGTATCAGGTAGGAAAATCACAAAACTACAGAGACAGGACTGATACTACATCTGTTAACCAGGAGTGATCAGTATACTTGCCACCTAACACCCAAGCAGCAAACCAGAGTTGCTTACTTGGTTGGACGGATTTATGGTGTGATATTTCTTCAATAAAGAACAAACTCATGACTTATGGGACACTGAAGCACAAGGGTGCATGGTTTCAAGTCACTGAGTGGACGGAATTGCCTTAGAAATCTTGAGGAGTTGAACTTCAATATGCCAGTGGAACTCAAATCCCTTATAAAGAATGGATTGAAGTCCAGTTCCAATTAAGCAAAGTCAATGACATCTTGTCTGTTCCTGTACTGGTCTGTCCGCACAAGCTGGAGAACTTGATCACTGATCACAATGTTAATGAGGAGATAAATACTGTTGCTACAATTCACTTAATGAGTCACCAGCCCCTAGCCTTATACACATTTCATATAGTTAATTTCCTCTTTTGGGGTATGACAAAAGTAGAAGTTCTTTCAAACTTTATCAGAAACAACAATCCAGAGAACTTGTGCAAGTTTAAAGTGGAGAGAATGGATATAATTGTCCCCAGAGGAAAAAAACACTTATGTAACATTAGGCTCATGCAGGCCTGGGTACTGAAAGTTTAACAGCAATGTTTGAGACACATGCTGCTGCTCAGTGGCTTGAGGACTTGAACATAAGACGCTAGTAAAAATATCTACAGGATCATCTAAACATCCTCATCGACAATCAATCAAATCATAATGCTGTTCCGAAGGGATAAACTGTGCTAGGACATTTAGAGCAAACAAAAATCTGAAATTCCAGTGGATACTCAGATAAAAACCTTACAGTGCCAAAAGAGAGAAAGTAGCACAAAGTATCAAGGACAGTCAGTCAAGAGGAGAACACCAGCTAAGCAGAGTGGATGATTGAGATCTGTCTGAACCAGCAGTGAACCTGAGATATTTGTCAGATATGCAAGGGAAAATGACTCAGCAGATGTTGAAAGAAGAGTCCACAGCTTTCTCTGGAGATGATGGAGATATGGGACAGATCAATAATCTGAAAATGCATATCCAATTTTATAATCAGTAAGATGGTCAGAAGACTTACATTTCAGTGCCACATTCACTATATAACGAGGATACAGGAATATCTGTAAGATCTGCTAAACAGAAGATGTATCTATCAGTCATCCAGTTCTTTATCACCAGTGGTATGTCACTGGGAAAAGGAAGGTAGTCTAAGACTCTGTGGAGGCTGTCAGGAATTGAATAGAAAAAATATACCAGATAAACAACTCAGATATTCCTCAAATCCAAAGATATTCTGCACAAATAAGAAAGTAAATCTTTGTTCTGTTTAAGATCAAGAGTAGGCCTACCATCAAGATTTCATGACTCAATGAAGTAGTTACCTCACCATTTTTATTACTCCATAGCAGTGGTTCCCAACACGGTGCCCACGGGAGCCATGGAGCCCGCCGGGGCATTTATGTGTGCCTGCCTACTGATAAGGGAGCTGGACAAGCAGCTGCCGAGAAGTGGCAATGACAAGAAGCTTCTCGGCGGGATTTCGACGGTGACACTCCTCGATGACGCTGCTTCTCAGAGGCATTTCGGTGGCTGGTTGTCTGGCACCCACCACACTGAAAGGTTGGGGACCACTGCTCCATAGAGTCTTATGAAAAGGTTAAAATTCCATTTGATTTAAGAAACATATCTGTTGCCTTTCATGGGGTATATGAAAGAGTGCCATTTGGAATTTAGGTATCAGGTGTGTATTCTATATCTGGATGATATCCTTGCATACAATACCTTTTGAAGAACATGTGGAGAATGTAAGGAGAGTTTTGCAACAGTTACAGCAACATGGGATTAAGCTAAAGGCTTCTAAATGTCACCCTCTTTAAGAGAGGTATATTAACTTCAGCAGACACCATCATTCCCAGATAATCCAACCGGCATTTTGGCCTTTCCTCTCTAAGATCACAAATAGCAAACACCATAGGGATCTACACAAATTGCTAGGTTTCTTCACCTACTATTGAAAGGTACATTCAAACTTTTTTTTTGAAATATGGAATAGTTAAGCCATTGTATATGACTTGTTGACTAAGTCATTGGTCAAGAAAACTTTACTACAGCTGAGAAGAATTATTGCCTTCATTTGGGAAAAGCTGGAGTGTTTAGATTTGAAAAGGACCATAGCTGACACATTTTGGGACTGTCTCTTCTACACACAATCCTTCATGATTTACAGTGATAGGTTAACTGCTTGTCTTCACTTCTGCAAGGCTGAATGACACAGCACCCGTCAGTTTGCAGAACTAGCAGACTTTAACTTCAAAGTTAAATATCATCCAAGTAAATCTAACGGGGAAGCAGATGCTTTTTCCAGGATGCCTTGGAGTTGGCAATACTGTATTTGTGAATCCCAAACACTTCACACATTTCCTTTATGAAGAGCCAGCCATCTGTATATACTCAAACAGCAAAAGGTGTGACCTCTGAAATAACAGCAAACAGAATCAACACTTTCCTGTGTGAAACTATTCTCAACTACTTTGTATTACTCCACCAGCTCTACTGTCTAGACATCAGACTGTGCCTGGCTGTTACCTGGATGTGCAGATACCAAGAAGGTAGACGAAGCTTTCATCTTGCATGGTCTATGTTAAGATCAGGCAGATCTCTAGCCCTTGTGCTCAAGGGAGCATAGTGACTTTCTGACAGCTAGGAAAAAGTGCAGCCATGGCTCTACTCACAAGCCCCAAAGGGTAGTGGGTGTGCAGGGGTAGTGGGTCTGCATTAGGCATTCTGAGGTAGAATGCTTGCTGATTTTCTGTTTGTGAGATCACTTATTTTGTTGTTTTAAGCATACATCTGGCTACAGGCTAGTCAAGGAAATGTGTGAAATGTTCAAGATTCACAAATGAAAGTAATTCATAAATGCATATTAAAGATTTTCTTTCATGGGTTTTAAAACTGACCCCCTTCAATGCCTCTGGATGCTGTATATGCTCTTGGGAACGATACTTACATGGCATTATGGATATACAGTAATGATAATACCAGATATGATAATGCCCCAAATACACTATGGGCCGCTTTGGAGATTTCATTCATGTGCTGATGAGGGTGGATCACAGTAATTCACATAGCCTAGTTTGAGCTAGGAACATGTATATTAGGGTATAGAGCTTTAGTTGCACTATTTGCAGATAGAGGAATGTTAAAATTAGATTCTGATGCCTACAGAAGAAACTTTTGCCTGGGTTATAATCATAACACATGCCTCTAAAGTAAACCTACATTAACACAACTCAATGTGATAATTAAGATAGAAAAAGGAAGTACTAAGCTGCATGGCCTATCAGATTCCTTGGGGGAGAAAAAAAACCCACTGACGTGACTTGAAATGTGTCCAAGGGGTTTAGTTAGCATCCAATTAGCTGCAAAGTTCTTCTATTAAAATGCATAACAAATACCAGCCTATGTGTCCCTGAACCCTTCATTATTTAAATCCTAATTTCAGATGGTTCTTTTATTATAGCAAATATCCCAAAAGCTAGCACTGACTTTTAATTATGCTAAACAATCATTGCTGTCAGGTGATAAATTGGAAGGACAGCAGACTCTAGGGCATATCTAGGCAAACCACAAGGGCTCAGCTCTTAACCAAAAGCAAACAACAGAACAAAGACAAACATTCTAGGAACAATCTACAATAAAATGAAGGCCAAATGGTCATCTCAACTTAACCTTGCCTTTTATATCTGTCAGGAACTCCTCGGAGAGTTTACTCAGGCAACCAGACAGAGGTATGAGCACAGGGAATGTTGAGTGAAACAGAATGTGATCATGTCCCAGTCTTCAAACATCTTCAGGTTCAAAAAGGACATAAGTTTTGTTTTGTTTTTTTTTTCCCCTGAGCCAGGATGACTGACTGACCACAACAGTTGTGGTCAGGGTTGTTTGCCTAATATCATGCCTATATAATTAATAAAGCAGGTTCCAGAAATTTATGAAGCATGCTTGACAGTTGTCATTTAACACTGCTTAGCCTTTATCCATTCTGTCCTTTGAAGGTGTGCATCTGTGTGTATTAAACACATGAAATGTCTGACTTTGAAAATGGGCCAAGGCAATTTGTCAAATTTCGCACACAATCAAACTGGCGGTATCTAGATATCTTTAAATGAGTCAGGCAGTTAGTACTGTACCTCCAGATCAGTGGGATAGGGGCAAACCTCAATGGGACAGTCTTGATCAGGAGAGTATGGCGGATGTGCAAATTGCAAGGAGAAGATAGAGCAGAGAGAAGCATTTGAATCAGTACTAGGAAACCTTTCCTGTTCTCAGTCAGATTTTCATGTTCTCTACGGGCTTCATGGTGCAAGTGGCTGAGCACTCTGGCCTTGACCAGCAAGGCACTTAAGTACATGCTTAACTTGAAGCAAGTGAGTAGTCTCATTGACTCCAAGCTCTTGGTACCAAAGTGATGAAGTGTACTATAAATGGGACATTTTGGTTAATGCATCATGATTGTTTTCTGTGTACTGCACTTTTCAGTGTAAGACATCGGCTATAGCTATCTGCTGGGGGTTAGAGATGTGGCTGGGAGAGATGCAAGTGGAATATTTAATATTTTTTTGTTGGTTGGTTGTCCACTTAATATAAAAGAAGCCATTTAGCTCTTTGTGTATGGGGAAACATGACATATCTGCTGATGTACCATACTATATTCAGTTTCCTATCAACAATGTACTGTTCAGAAACCTATTCTTCGCCTGCTGTGAGCTCTTCTCCCCTCTTGCAAATGTTTTTTCATGTGGGACTTTACAGAGCTTAATATGTGTTACAGAAAACCCCCTCGTCTTCTCCCACTCCCCCCACATCCTCCCAGGATAGCTTCCAGGAAACTATAGCAGCATTTGTATAGCTACAGTATGTGCAGTACACTAGGAAACATAGAAAATGTATTGAAAATTGATATAATGGATTTTTCCATCAGAGTTACACAAGTTAGCAAGCATACTTTGTGAAATTTAAGAAGGATCTTATTCCCCACATCCATAAACTTCTTGGATTCCTGCCCGTATCTCATGCAGGACAGAAGAGTAGTAGAGGGGGAGAGGGAACCCTCTTATTGAAAGTCTGCTTTTTTTCCTCCCAAGTAGAGCAAAAAAATTGCCTAATGCATTGTGTTAGCATTAAAATGGGCATGAGTTGTAAAATTTGGATCTGTGATCAGGTGCAGAATTTGAAAGCTTACTCTCCTCCCAAAATTATGCTGTCGGATTTGGGGGTTATAGTTAGACTTCATCTTCAGTAGACCCCATCATTAATTTTATATTCCAAAAATAGAAGTTTTGAGAGGCTAAACAATAGCACAGTGATTAGATGATAGTGGGTAAGAGGATCAAATTCAGCTCTGGCATAAGCAAGTGCAACTCACATTTCCAAGGTTGAATTTGGCCCCAAAGGTTACAGTAAACAAAGGAGAAGGGGACAGCTGAAAAATAATCATTTCATTTCGATCATTCAGAGCTCAGTCATTTTAGAGATGTGATGGCTAACCCTGTGAAATGGGTGTCCTATGTGGCGGTCTTCAGTGCTCAATGGTTGGGTGCAGATGCCAAATTAAGGGGAAGAAAGACATTAATGAAGCAAAAGGCAAGAAAACGATAGTATCGTACCATGAGTTGCCTAAATCTGCTAATTACTAGTACTTGTTAAAGTTAATATTCTCCTTTCCAGATAAGTAATATGAGAATGAGTTGGACATTAAGTGTACCATAAAAATCAGTCACTGAATAATACTGCTTCCTTTATGCTTGAAACTCAGCGTGAAATGTGCTTTAATCATGCTATTAATCCTCAGCAGCAAGGTATATGTCAGCACGTGAAATATCTGTTAGTATGTAGTACTTACCTGGGAAACATGATCACAAGTAATAGTGAATTCACTGTGAAGTGTAGATTATTAAAGAAAATGTCATCTCTAGATTTAAAATATTTTTAAAAATATATACTGGTTAGTGTTTACAGAGGGAGGATATTCTAAATCATTGACTTGATGTCAGATCTTCACACAAATTGAATATTGCAAGGTTTCCCTTACAAGTTTAATTTTGAATTCATTTAAAGAAAATAATGCATAACTGGGAAAACTTCTTACCATTATGCGGGCTAATAAATAAATTCAGTCAGAAATGACATATATTATTTTCCTTTTTTGTTCCATTGCCATGAAGTTGTTACAGCAGACAACTGGAGTCAGGGCTTCTGGTTCTGTTCCCAACTCTGACTCAGTGTAACCTTGACCAAATCTCTTAGCATCACTTCCATCAGTTTCTCCAGATGTTATGGAGATTTCATGGTTGTAAATCAGTCATGAATTGAACCCAGAATACTGAACTCTGGCCTTGCCACAAGTAAAGGAGAAACTGTATGAAAAGTATGAAATTGCTAAGGCTGATGCATATGTTAGATTAACGATTTAAGGATATTTGTAAAGTAATTTTATTGGACTTTAAAAGAAATTAAGGTTTTGGCATTAAACTAATCAGGTTCATAGTTGCACCAAATGATTTTATCCACTTCTGTTGGAGTATCACTGCATGGACTATTTGGGAAGATGAAGGAGGGGGCATAAAAAGGTTCACTAGAATAATAGCTGATAGTCAAAAGATTTGGAGATTTTCCCTGGATGCTGTTGATGCTGTACCGCTATGTCCTTGCACCCTGGCCCAAGTGAGGTATTTCAGGTGCTTCCTTCCTCAGTTTCTCATCCATCAGGTACAAGCTATCCAAAAAGACTTTTGTCCATTAAGGAACACTTGCGTCAGAAAGCCTCATATATAAATTACAGAAAACAACAAAAGTAAATCTTACTCTTAAAAATAGTTCCTTCTGAACTCTTGTCCCATCCACCTGGAACCAGTTTCAATTTCTTTTTTTCTTTTTCTTTTTTTTTTCTGAACTAATCTTCTTTTCTGTAAACAGTTTCAAGCCCTTTGCCTTCTGAGTTCATCTGTTCTTTCCTCTTCTAGCCTGTGGAATGGTCTGTCTCCTTGAGGTTGCTTTTGGTTACAATCTCCCGTAGTACCTCTGTCTCCGGGTTGCCTTTCAGTTACTCATTCCCTCCTTGGGTACACCCTCTCTCAGGGTTGCCTTTCAGTTTCAAACCTCTTCTCTCTAGAGGTGTTTTCTTCTTCCTTTGCTGGACTGCTCAGGTAACCTTCTTAAAGGGCGATCGACTGCTAACTGGCCACTAACCAACCACCTGGAGCACCCATTACTTCCAGCTGGTCTTCAGAGAGCCATCATGGGCAAGCTAGGCCATGATTCTCCTGGAAGGGCCACTTGCCCCATAATTGATGCTTATTAATGAGACAAAAAATTACCTCTCCCAAACAGCACAAGGTGTGAATTAGTACCAGATCTGGCCCTTTGCAATCTCTGTTGTTGCTGGGGCTTCCATTGTTAGTGATATCAACATATCACAAATGCAAGGCAATCTCCTAGTAATTAGTGAGGTCACCAAGTGTTGCAGAAGACGTGCAGAACCATGAACTCAGATCGTTTATCATCTACCATAAAAAGCTGCTTTATGCCTTTTAAATATCACTCTCATTTTTGAGTTAAAGTTGCTCTCTCCCAGTAACGGAAGCGATACAAAAACCTACAATAAGATACTATAAAAACATACAAGATGTATTCTCCCGTCTGTCCTCTGCTCCCCTTCACTTGAATTAGCAAAATTATGCTGGGGCCATGGAATAAGAGACCGGTGGTTTTGTGGCATGCTCCTCCTCTCCTGTGTAGCCACAGGAGCCTTGCTACTCCAGATCCACATGTTTGGAGTGATAGGGGTCAGGTGGTGGCAGAGAGGGTTTATTCAGTTGACATGACGTGCTTTGGCTTGCTGAGAAGATACCTATGTGGGAAGAAAGTGTTGCTTCAAGCAGCTTGTACTCTGTATTTGCCCATCTCAAAGGGTGCAAACACAGGCATAGAGAGAATAAGAAAAGAGCCCAGCTTCCAACACATAGCTGCAGATTCCTTTCCTGAAAATTGTAGGGTTTGGCAGTTATGTCACCTGATTCTGACACAGCTCCTCACTGATAGGGTAATTAGAAGTCAGCACTGCAAGATGAACTTACAAGACTGCATCTACATTAGTCCTCTTTAAAATTTCTTGGCATCTATGCTGCAGTTACACCTATGGTATTGTAGACAGGGTTCCAGCAGCTGCCAGTGTCTTTTCTACTCTGGAGTCTCCACAATTTGCAGCATTCACCAAGTTGCACCAGTGATTGCAATGACATAAAAACCTAACGATGAAAAAGGCTTAATGCAGAAAAGCCCTGCAGGGTTCTCTGAAACTTTTGTCCCTCTCCCCTGGGTTTTATCACAGGAAGACGAGGTTATGGCCAGCACTGCACATAGTGAAATAGAATCTAAAAGTTAGGTGCTCTGATACCGTGGTCAGAAGCATGGGATGGATGGGCATACACAGGCTTTAATGATAGAACTGGCTTTAATGCTGACCCTTATTATTCAAACAATATGGCAGATGTAGATCTCGGATTAAATTTTGTAAAAACAAAATTTTATTACATTTAAGGTAAGTGGAAGGAGATTCATGATTTTTTTTTAAAGTTCCAGTGGAAATGGTGTTCCAATCTCATGTCAGCATTTCCTTGTGTGAGCTGCAGTCAAAGCATTGCAGTAGTTTTCTAGTGCATGAGAACCGGAAAGTAAAAGTGACTCATATATTTTCATTGTCCAAGCTTTAGGTAGTTAAAAAAAATGTTGAAAAGATTTTTAAATTGTTGGTTTCATTAACCTACTATGTTCTGAATAAATGGAACGGCTTGAAAAATATTAATCAAATGACACAATAAGATTAGTGACTTTTCAACCACATTACTAAATTCACTTTTTTCATTATTCATCCAGATTAAAGTGAGCAAACAACTCAGAAATATAAATAAATGTATTCAAATTTGATGAAATATTCAGAATAAAATGTTGGCATTTTTTTCCACTGTTTGTCCAGCTCTGTTAGTGCAGATAAAAGACCTTTTAAAATATTTTGGCCTAAGTATTCAAAATTGATCAGTGATTTTGGGTGCCCAGCTGGATACACATTTAGAGGGGCTTGATTTTTCAGAGGATGGATGCTTGGCACAGCAAAACACAGTGCACAAAGTCCTGGCCCTATTGAAGTCAATGGCAAAACACTCATTGACTTCATGGAGCAAGGATTTTACCTCAGGCTCCTTTGTATCTCACATTGGACATGCAAAATCACCCATAATCACTTCAAGCAACTTGAGTAAAACTCTTAACTTGATAGCATTAAAGAAATGTATCTATTCTTAAACAGAAAGAGGACAATTGAGTATGTAAATACCAAGTGTCATGAGATAGTTGTATGATTTTCAGCTCACATGTTTTCACCATTTTGCATCAGCTTTGTATATTACATAGTACAAGCAGACTTATCTTGGAGATGTCCCTGCCTGCAAGGATATGGGATCTTGGGGAGCAATTACCACACAGGTGGGGTGCCAGTTTCTTTATTAAAGGAAAAAGGAAGTGGTGGGAATTTACCAATGAAATACGAAGGGATGGGGTGTATAGGGTGTTTACAATAGACGATGGGGGGGGTTCTTATTGAACAGTGTAGGGAGTTCTAACAGTGGCGTACAGTAAGTGGGGTTCAGCACAATGGGATACAGTACAGTCAATAAGCAACTCAACTTTATGTAGGAACAACTCTAGATACAGTGTGGAATGCAAAACGTACCAAAAAAAAATGCAAAATAAAATGGTAGCTTCTATATAAAATGGTCAACAATCTTAGATAGAATGTACTAAGTGGTTAGTGGCCTTATACACAGTGTAACACAATGGTATCAATGCAAATACAAAGTATATCAGAAAAGTGGAGGCAACAATGGGGTGTTATAATTACAAGTAAAACGTGAATCACAGTGCAATAATACAATATGGGTGATAAGTGAAATTATGCAATGTAACGGTATAAAAGAAAATTAATGACTTAATTTGTGAGGTTGGGATAGCAGATAATCTGCAAGAGTGTAGCTAAAGGCTGGGTCAAGGAACAGGAGGGGGGAGGGGAGTGAATGATTAGTGGCAACTGATGAGAGGAGAGTGCGGCTGGAAGCAGCGAGAGATCTGGTAAGGACAACGGAGCAGTGTGATGGTGATCTTCAGTAGGGAGGGGCAGCGAGAGTATAAAGAAGGGCTAGAGAGAGGTTTAAGCAACAAGCGGACACCAAAACAAAGGAAACAGCGGCAAAGGGTTTGGAAGTTTCCACAGGGGAGAAGCGCAAGGGGTTTGGGAAGTTCGGAGGGTGATGCAGATGCGGGGGGGGAAGCAGCAAGGAATTGGGAAGTTCGGAGAGAGTGCAGATGAAGGGGAAAAAGCAGCAAAGGGTTTATAACAGGGAGACACAGAGAACAACACAGAGGGGAGATTGAAGCGGGGAAAAACAGACACGGGAAAGTTCAGGAGAGAGATCAGGACAGCGGGAAGATGAATTCAAGCAGCAAAAACCTTATTCTATCTTAACCAACGACTAGGCAAAACACAAATATCACATTCTAAGCAAAACTATAACAAGCAACTATAGGGAGCAACAAAACAGCAACTATAAAAGGCAGTGATAACTTACAAGCTCTACATCTTAACAAACTATACTTATATAAACTAAAAAAACAAAACCTATGGTGCACCTTATGCTATAGGGAAGTTACAGGATCCAGCTCAAGAAGCCAGGATGGTGGCTTGCAGCAGTGGATACAGCTGAAAGCAGAGAGCTCCGAGGCAAAGCCCACAGGAGCAGAGCTAGCAGTGGCACAAACTTTTTTTAGAGGCAAATGCCGCGGAGTTTGAGGAGAGGTTTTAAGACACAGACCAAGGTTTAGCTTGAGTCTGTGTGCTGGGGAAACAGAGCCAGCAGCTAAAATAATAAAATAGAAGTGTAGAAAGTTTCACAGAGGGATTCTTACCAGCCCCAAGGTAGCAGCAAAGGCAGAAGCAGCAAGAACATCAGAAGGCTAGGTACGGTCTCGATAATCAGGAGATCTCTCAGGAGCAATTCGTTCTTCGTGGGGGTGGTCAAAAATAAAACGAGAGCGGAGGAAGGACCCCCAGAACCCTGGCTGATCAGACCAGGCAGAATGCAGGAACCTTTCCGATGTTTGTTTAAAAAATGTCTGTTTTAAAAGGCAAACTCAGGCAGTTCCGCCGTAATCCTGATAGGCTCCCTCTGTCACAGGGGAGGAGGCACAGGGAAAAACTGCAGGTGAGCACAGAGACATGCCTGGGAAGAGTCCTGTGCAATAGGTGACTCAAAAGCATATGAGGCCTATGACTCATGCCCAGGATCTTAAAAACACAATAGGTCTTGCAACTCTGGACATTGGCTACCCTACACCAAGCCCAGGTTTAACAAGGTGATAACAGGACTAACCCTTTGAACAGGGCAGTGGTCCCACTTAGCACGCAGCACAAGTGGCCATCCCTTTGAGAAGGGCAATGGCTCTTAGTAAACAACTTTAAGGGGCTCTCCCTTTGAGAAGTGCAGTGGCCCTGGTAAACAATTTAACAGCCAGGGAGGTGTGGCCACTGGAGGAGAACAAAAACAAAATGGAGTATGGGGACAGCTGTAAGAAACAAAATGGAATAGGGGGATAGCTGTAACAGACAGTAGAAAAGCAATTTAAGTTTTCTCCATAAGACAATCATATTACCATACTGATGGGCTGCTGCATTTTTTCTGCCTCATTTGCCTTCTCTGTGTCTACCTGCAGTTAGTAACAAGAGGGAGAGGGAGCAGAAATCGTTGCTCTGGCTATATTTCACGGATCCTCATACTGGTGGGATTAAGAAATATTTTTCTGACTGCAATTTGGTGCACCTATAATCCCAGTACCCCACTCTGAATGGTTAAAAAACTGATTGTATTCTGCTTAGCTGAGCGAACCACAAGAAGATTTCTACAACTTGAAAGGTGACAGGGTGAAGAAAAACAAATAGAGAGTAATCATGGAAGAAGTGCAAGAAGATCATCCATCCTGAGATGGAAGAAGCAGTCTTCAATTAAATATTTATTCATTGTTAATGAATGTCAAATAACATTAAATAAGCATTTAGCAGAATATTAATCATGTACTTAACGGCTAATTGCAGTATATTAACAATTAATGGCCCTTTAAGAAACTAAATATACTATGGTACATAATAAGTGTTAATTGAAAGCTATTTCAGGAACTTTATCTGCATTCCTTAATTGGACAATGACACAATACAGTTACTGAGCCCTTTTGTCCTTATTTTATGTATTGTAGTTATTGTTTGTGCTGCAGAATATGGGCCCTTCCTGTATTATACATTACCCCCTCCTGTAATATGACCAGGAAAAGATTTCAGCCAATCCTGGCCCAGAAAAATCAAATGATGTCTTTTCACATGTGCCACTGAAATCCTTACTGATACCTGAGTCCACTGACCAGTAACGTTAGTTAATTTCAATGATGCTGGCTTGGAGAGTTACTTAGGCCTTGGCTACACTGGCGCTTTACAGCGCTGCAACTTTCGCGCTCAGGGGTGTGAAAAAAACACCCCCCGAGTGCTGCAAGATACAGCGCTGTAAAGCGCCAGTGTAAACAGTGCCGCAGCGCTGCAAGCTAAACGCCATGAGGATGTGGAGTACGTGCAGCACTGGGAGAGCTCTTTCCTAGCACTGGAGCTGCGACCACACTCGCACTTCAAAGCGCTGCCGCGGCAGCGCTTTGAAGTTTCAAGTGTAGCCATACCCTTAGTGTTTAAACAGTTATTCCCCTAAACCACATCCATGTTGTTAAGTCACTGAGACGTAACCACACAGAGCTCTGAAACTATCACAAGGCCGGAGAAACCTTGTTCCAAACTTGGTGGTATGTTCTGGTTGTTGAATTTTCTTGTCTTGTTCCATAACAGAAATAATGTTCAGGCTGTTGGAGAATACTAGCAATTAACTACACCTCTACTGCGATATAACATGACCTGATATAACATGATTTCAGATATAATGTGGTAAAGCAACACTCCAGGGGAGCGGAGCTGCGCGCTCCAGCAGATCAAAGCAAGTTCGATATAACGCGGTTTCACCTATAACGCGGTAAGATTTTTTAGCTCCCAAGGACAGTGTTATATTGGCTTAGAGGTGTACTTGTGTAGCTCTCAAACAGACTGAAAAATCAGAGAGTGCTCCCCAAAAAGAAGAATTAGGAAAAGACAAACATTGAGGAGAGAAGGAAGAAAGGGTAAGAGAAAAGAGACAGAGGAAAAGACTCATGGGAATCTGGCAGAATTGATGCATGTAAGATAAATCATCAGATTCTCCTTGAGGAGTATCCTATGAAATTCAAGTCAGACACTTGACTCAGGCAAGATGTAATCAAGAAATTGGGTGGAATTTACAAAAGCCTGAGTGTATATGTACACTACAGTGTAAGCCCGTGGTTCGTTGGTCTCAAATCAGCAGAGCTTGAGTTAGAGAACCTGGGGCTTGAGCATTTACAATTGATTGTTAACCCTATGTTAAGAATTGTTTAACCTTGGCTGAAACATGGGGTTCTGGCATCCACTCAGATCCAAGTCAAACCAGTCATATCCCAGACTCCTTAGCATCTTCCTGAAATGTGTCACTTTGACCATGGTGCGCTGTGGGAAACTTTAGTGTGTTTTCTGCAAGCTACAGGAAGTTTGAACAGCCCACCAGTGCAGCCTGCTGAGCCCTGTTCTTCACTCTGGGCTTTCACTCCTGTGTCCGGAATTGGGCAGAGCTTCCATGAGGTGCTGGTGGATGTTTTGGCTGCATTTTCTAACCCATTAAAGGCACTTAGCACAGCTTATGATGGAAGAGGAGGAGGCGGCAGTGGAGAAGGAGTACCCAGGCATGACTCTCACTGGCCAATGCTGCTCATGATCCTCAGTGTAGCTACTAATGCCCCCTATGTAGACAGGTGTTTCTGGTGCAGGGCCACAGGCACCGATGGGTGAGATATTGTGTTGCAGATGTGGGATGACCAGCAGTGGGTCCAGAACTTTCACATGAAGAAAGCTACATTTCTGGAGCTTAGTGAGCAGCTTGCCCTGATCCAGCACAAAGATACATGTATGAGGGCACCCTTGGTAGTCCAAAAGCATGTTGCTACAGCTGTCTGGAAGCTGGCTACCCCAGATTGCTACAGGTCCATTGCCAAGCAGTTTGGTGCTGGGAAGTTGAATGTGAGTAAAATGATGGAAATGGTATCTGAGGCAGTCAGGCATGTAGTTACCCCATGGTGGTGGGCATTAAAGATATTCCCAAGGTAATTGCTGGATTTGAGAGAAAGGGATTTCCAGACTCTGCTGGGGCCACTTATGGGACTCATGTGCCCACAGATTGCCCTTCTCAAGGAGCATATGAGTACATAAACTGCAAAGGGTACTATTGTTATTGTAGGTCCTTGTGGACCACAGAGGTCAATTTATAAATGTCAGTGTGGGTTACGCTGGGAAAGTTGATGCCAGGGTTTTTGCTTATCAGGAGTCCACAATCATGAACAGACTGGTACACTGTTCCCACCAAGTGACATTGTCATGAATAGAGTTACTGTTCCCACTATTATTCTCGGGAACCCCACATTATCCCCTTTTGTGATGGCTCATGAAACCATATCCTGATTTTTAGAGGGGGTGGCAAAAGATGGGTTATTTACTTTCCTCATCAGGTGTAGAATGGTTGTTTAAATGTGCTTTTGGCAGACTGAAATCCCATTGGAGATGTCTACAGACCCAATTGGATTCCAGTGTCATCAATGCTGTGTGCATTACTGTGGCTTGTTGTGCTTTTTCACAATCTTAGTAAATCCAGAGGTGAGCCATTTCTCCATGAATAGACCTATGCCAGCAAGAGGCCATTGAATCTGCACACTCAGCTTGAAAGTTCCCCTAGCAAAGCTGAAGTTGGATGCACCTGCGCAATGGACATCAGAGATGCTTTGTTCTCCCACATTGTCGATTTGCATGGCTCAAGGGAAGAGTGGGAGTAGTACATTTATGAATGTGCTTCTGGAGGTGGGGCTGGAGCTAATTCATTGGGGCGGGATTCAGTTCTTCGGCAGGGATGGTGGCTTGATTGCCATTCAAAGTACTTATGAATGACATGGTCCCTTATGAAATGGGGAGGGCAATATTTTACAGTATGGATTCACCTAAGGAAGTGACAGACATGTAGATTGATGTATCTAATTCTGTAGAGCAGTGGTTCTCAAACTGTGGGTCTGGACCCCAAAGTGGGTCACAACCCTATTTTAATAAGGTCATCAGGGCTGGCTTAAGACTTGTTGGGGACGAGGGCCAAAGCCAAAGCCCGAGCCCCGGTGCCTGGGACTGAAGTCGTTGGGCTTCAGCTTTGGCCTCCTGCCAGGGTTGGTGGGGCTCAGGCTTTGGCCTTGGCCCCATCACCCAGGGCAGTGGGGCTTGGGTGGGCTCAGGCTTCAGCCTCTCCTCCTGGGGCCATGTAGTAATTTTTGTTGTCAAAGGGGGTTGCGGTGCAATGAAGTTTGAGAGCTCCTACTTTAGAGTAATAATATTTGCTTATTCCTAACTGTCCCTGAGTATGTGTTCATCTTTATTGTTTTAAATACAGATTGTATGATGTGATGCAGTGATAGCAGTAAACTTTTTTGATGACATAAAAAGCTTTATCTATAAACATGTATTAGAAAAGTACAATACTGACCCATTGCCAGGCAGGCCAGCTGCTATTACCATGCCAAAACATCAGTCACCAGAGAACCTTTCCCAAACCAAAAAAAATAAAAATAAAGGTGCATGAGCAAGTGCAAACAGTGAAACCACATAGAAGACAGAATCCCCCTACTAATCCATGTTTCCCGGGCCCTGTTCTTCTTTCCCTGTTTGCCATGCATATGGCACCAAGGGAGGGAAATGGAGGCATCCACAGGGGAGGGGTCAAGATAGAGGACTTCCTGGGGCTAAGTTGTCCTGCTTATTTGCTCCTGGGGCCTGATTGCATGGGCCACCAAGCCATGGAATTTTCCAAGCTGTTTCTGAACTGCATCCTAGAGAACTGCACAGGGGACTCAGGCCATGGTGTAGATGAGGCAGCAAGAGCCGGTACTCTTGCAACCATGATTAATATTAGCTGCTCAAACAGTTCTTTCAGCTGAGCTCTGTCCTCGTCCCTTAGCCACTGTTCCTGTGCCAGGAACTGAAAAGTAAGTGCCTGCTCCCTGAAACCCTGTTCAGTCAACCTCAGCCTTTCCTCTTGCCTCTCAGCAGTCCCTCTCTTTCTGATACTGAACCTACTTGTTGGTGCTGTCCAGAACTTCAACCATAAGTTAATCACAGAAATGCTTCCTCTTGGTATGGTCAATGAAGGTACTTTGGACCAGGTTTGTATTGCACTAAGGGTGAGCTATGGAGGTACTGCAGCCAGTAGAGGTTGGAGGGCCTGGTCTAGGACAAGACACGGAGGGTTATTGTCTCAAATATCCCAATGCAGGAGCACAGAAAAAAATCCTTGCGGTGTCAAAACTTTTGCATTTGTTCATTGAATGGAAATTCCTCGCATTACCATATTAATATTCACTAAAATGAAGCCAGAAAATTACTACGCTCAGAAGTAGCTTCTGTCCCTTCTGTGTCTGCTGCAGACTCCTCAGGAGGGTCATCCAACATTTCCTGAGTATGAACCTAGTTGGTGCTGCTGCTGCGGCTGCAAAGCTTCTCTGGGACTGGTTTCAGCAACAGAGTGACTTCACTGTCTCCACTCAGTGCCTGCTGCTGGCTCCCATCACTCTCCATGCTGAATTCTGGGGCCAGCAGGTTGCCATCCCAAATGAACAGTTCATCATGAACCACTGTTGGCTCTGTGCTGAGCTCAGCGCCCAGCACTGGTCAAACCCCTCATAAAAGGGGCATGATGTTGACAAGTTGCCTGAGATGCAGTTTTGGTCCCTGGAGTTCTGGTCCCTGGATTTCCAGTACTTACTCTGGAGCTGCTTAATCTGCTCCCTGCACTGGTCTGGTAAATTTGTAAAGCTGCCAGCTACTTGATTGTTTGGTGGCATGTGTGGTCATTCCTGGAAGTCTTACTGAAGTCCACTGTTTTGCTGATATCCAGGGCCACCCAGAGGATTCAGAGGGCATGAGGTCTTCGGCAGCAGGAAGGACTCTCTGCTGCCGAAATGCCACTAAAGGCCTGCCCCAGGACCTGCCGCCGAAGTGCCAGAAGGACCCCCTGCCGGGGTCTTCGGGGCACTTCGGCAGTGGGTCCTGGAGTGGAAGAACCCCGCACAGCTGAATTACTGACGATGACCCGGAGCGGAAGAAGCTCTGGGGGCTCGGGCCCCGCGAGAGTTTTCCGGGGCCCCCGGAACAAGTGAAAGACCCCGCTCCAGGGGCCCCAAAAAAGTCTCGTAGGGGCCCCTGCAGGCCCAGGGCCTGGGGCAAATTGCACCTCTTCCCCCCCCCCCCCCGGGCGGCCTTGCTGGTATCACACAAGAGATCCACCAAAATCTAACTGTGCTCCTGTGACAAGGAAGCAGCTTGCTTTGCAAAAAATTTGTTCTGGTCAGCCTCTGTTGCAAACACAGAAGGCTCTCTGATGGTGTGCTTTCCGCTCAATGGTCAGCAGGCAATGGAAGGGTTAATGCTGACTCACATTGTTGCTGGTGTATGCCCTGGGAGGTTGCTTCCATTTTCATTGTACAGTGCATTAGCTACAGAGGTACATCTTTAGAAAGTTAATTGTCCTATACTGAGTTAGGATGTCACCCAAGTGAGGACTCATTCTCCTTATCTTCATTTTTCTGTTATTAGGATTACCAGAATTTTTCCTCCACCGAGGAGGACAATAGAGGCAAAAATCATCAGTGGCAGCTAGTGTATTAAGCGTATATAAGGGAGTGGCTGAGCAAGAGTAATAATCAAATGAAGTGTGTGATTAGTTGTTTGTTTAAATCATGAGATAGCCCATGCTTTACCTAGAAATGCAGGGTTGTGATTCAGCCTGCATTTGAAGACCTGTGCATTGTAATATTTTTGGATCAATATGCAATTCATTCATATAAGCACCATGATCCCAGACTGCTTGCAGTGTATGTTTCTCTATGCTTAAAACTAGTATTAATTAGTTGTATGTTTGTAGTGTCAGCATGTGCAAACCAGGAGAAATTATTTTGGCAGTTTGGTGTACTTGTCTCTGGAGAGTTCCCTATTATGTTTAGCTGTTCTTTTTCATGGCTTTTAAGATGTAATTCCTGGTCTTCATAATCTACCTTCTCTGTGTCAAAACATAGGAAATATTTTGGGCTATGTACTCTGTTGGCATAAATGGGTGAAGTTACTTGGATTTCAGTGAAGCCATTCCATTTTACACCAGCTGAGGATCTGACTGCTTCTTTCTAAATGACACACAGTATATCAGCAGAATATACCTTGAGAATCACCTGGTGATGGTGCCACCAACAGGAACTAAAGTTCAGGGGCACTATTTAGGGGATCGGGGAGGGCTCTGCTCCCTCGAGCCCCAGACAGAGCTCTTCATTGCAACAACTTGAGCGTGATATGTGATGAGTTTGGAAGTTGGGAGCAGCACAGCCTTTGTGGCTGGGAGTTTGTTTATAAATAGAGGCAGGGTGATTAAGATAACAAAAGGCTTATCATGAATGTAAATTAAGGATCCTTAGATGATCCTGAAAGCACTGCCAGGCACTTCAATTAAAAGATTGTAAATTTGCAGATGATACAAAATTACTCAAGATAATTAAGTCCCAAGCAGACTGTGAAATGCTACAAAGAGATCTCACAAAACTGGGTGACTAGGCAACACAATGGCAGAAGAAATTCAGTGCTCATAAATGCAAAGTAATGCACTTGGCAAAATATAATCCAACTATACAAAATGATTGGGTCTAAATATAATCCCAAACTATACATACAGAATGATTGGGTCTAAATTAGCTGAACCCGTCAATAAAGAGATCTTGGTGTCATTGTGGATAATTCTCTGAAAACATCTGCTCAATGTACAGTGGCAATTGAAAAAGCTAACATAATATTGGGAATCATTAGGAAAGGGATGGATAATAGAGAAAAATATCATATTGCCACTATATAAATCCATGGTACTCCAACATATTGAATAGTGTATGCAGATTTGATCAACCCATCTCAAAAAAGATATATTGGATTTGGAAAAGATACAGAGAAGGGCAATAGAAATGATTAAGGGTATGAACAACTTATGTAAGAGGAGAGATTAATAAGACTGGGACTTTTGAGCTTGGAAAAGAGATGACTAAGGGTGGGATATGATAGAGGTGTAGATAAAATCATGAACGGTGTGGAAAAATCGAATAAGGAAACGTTATTTGCTCCTACACATAACACAAGAACTAGGGGTTACCCAATGAAATTAATAGGCAGCAGATTTAAAACAACGCAAAAAAAGTATTACTTCACAATCAACCTGTGAAACTCTTTGCCAAGGGATGTTGTGAAGGCCAAAACTATAACAGGGTTCCAATAAGAACTAGATAAGCTCATGGGGAATAAGTCCAGCAATGGCTATTAGCCAGGGTGGATAGGGATCCAACAGCATGTTCTGCATGTCCCTCGCCTTTGTTTGCCAGAAGTTGGGAGTGGGCAACAGGGCACTGTTGATGACTGCCTGTTCTGTTCATTCCCTCTGGAGCATCTGGCATTGGCCACTGTTGAAAGACAGGATATTGGCTAGATGGACCTTTGGGCT
This sequence comes from Chelonoidis abingdonii, assembly GCF_003597395.2. NCBI lineage: Eukaryota > Metazoa > Chordata > Testudines > Testudinidae > Chelonoidis > Chelonoidis abingdonii. The sequence goes on from NC_133770.1 coordinate 204,953,262, forward strand.
GACCCGGTATATGGCCATTCTGATGTTCTTACATAGAACCCAGATGTATCTGCTCCCCATTGTAACCCACTAGACCCCACTCTCCTTCCAGAGCTGAGACAGAACCCATGAATCCTGATGGGGTCTCTCTTTCCACAGAGTTAGTAATAAAGTAAGAATATACATTAAAATTTTAAACCCAGTATCCCTTAAATGACTTGCCACAAGATGTCAGAACACATTGTTGTTAGAGCTGAGTGGGTCTAATATGTATTTAATTTTCTTTCTTTTATATAGAAAGTAGATACAGGGCTCTTGTCAGCTAATTGCTAAATTATCTGCCAAAAAACTAGAGTTTTCAAGTGCCTAAGTAGCTCCAGGAATCATGGTTTAAGTTGCCCCCCTCTTACCAAAATCTGAAATGGTACCCCTACTAAAGTTGACTTTTCCTGGAACAATCAATAAAGCAGGACACCAGTGAAATTATCACCTGCCACCTTAAGGATGAACCAAGTATCCAGATGTGACAGGGTTGCCTCTACAGTACCCCCTTTTGGCCCATCAGGGTATGACTCACCCAGCTGCTGCTGATCTGTCTCTAGGAGGTCCAAGGTAGCAGTGCTTTGGCCCTCCACCCAAGGCACACTTCATTCCCACTCTTTCCAGGGTGTTAAGGTCCAAGAGAAATCAGGAACCAAAAAAAAAGCATATCTCAAAGCCAGATCATCCAACAACCTTTCAGTGGGACCTCAGACTTCTAATTGGGGGGCTTATCTCCAAACAGTTCATGCTTCCACTGATCCCCCATGGTCTGGTCATCCCCTCTAGCACAGGCTTTTCTGGCCAGCAGAGCATGTCAGTCTCTGGGCTGCAGCCAGAGGTAAAAGTAAGGTGGTACGGTATGGTACGATGTACCAGCAAGAGCCTGTACACCATGCTGAACTGGACCGGCTTCCCCGGAGGTAATTTAAAGGGTCCAGGGCTCCAGCCACCAGAAATCACCTTTAAATCACTGCCAGAGCTCCAGCAGTGACATAAGGGGCCTGGGACTCCCCACACCAGCTGGAGCTCCAAGCCCTTTAAGTCCCCGCCGGAGCCCCAGTAGTGGCAGGGCTCTGGTGGTGCTTTAAAGGTTCCAGGGCTCCCCTCAGGGCCAAATGAATCAATAGGCTTTACCCTCCTGTTGTCAGTGTGGGGCCTGTCTGCCCTATCTCACTACCCTCTTGTTGGTGTCGGTGAGTGTTTTGCATCTCTCTGCATCACTGGAGGGACATATAGTCCAATGACTTAATTATCAGCTGCTAAATTCACATTGCAGTTGTCACTGCTCCCAGTAGAGTTCCTTTAAGGACTGGGCTATCAACTCCTTTTGCACTCTTCCTCCTCACATGTAGTCCAACAATATTTCACACCTTTTGACATTTTTGTTAAAGATGTAATGAAATCTGTCTGGCCCAGAGACCCTCCTGAAATGACCTTTAACTGCAGCGTAATTGCTTTACTGTGCAGCATGCGAGGACAAATTATCTAATACAACAAAAATGGCATGGTCAATCAGTGTGGGAAATTCACCTACCAAAACTTCATCCAGATCAATGCCAGCCTTTTTACATCGAGCAGTTTGTGTAACTGCCTGCAAGCTTCCCCACTGCTGGGAAGATTTTCTAACCAGCTTATTTTTTTTTTAAATTGAGCTGGCAAGGGAATAGTCTTGTTTTTATATCTGAACAAAAGTCCAGACTGATCTTTTTTGTTTTCATATGGATCAAAGTTTGTGCTATTCACTGAACTGGGGGAAGCGTAATGAGGTCAGGTCACTGAGGTTCTGGAAATTGTAATTCTCAGAATGGACCTGCAGCCTGCATGAAGCTCCATTTCTCTGACATGTATGTTGTTCCCTGTGTTGAAGATGGGTTTAGGGGTGAAGGTACACACATTTGTTGACTTTCAGGGCATGGTGCAAAGCCTATCTATTTCTCATACTTTTTTTAGGGTCAGAGAGGTGTGCTGAGGTACGCAAGGGCGTACAGGGGTGTGGTTTGGGATTCAGTCTCATTACTTTGGTTGATTCTGAGGATTAGGGGAGGCTGCTAGTTATATTCTTCATTGGTTGTGTTCTCAATATATCTAAAATTAATCTATGGAGAACAAACTGTATCTAGAGGGGGAACAGATATTTAACAATGGGCTCTTCAATCTAGTTGAGAAAGGTAAAACACAATCACAAGAATATAAGAATGGCCATATTGGGTCAGATCAATAGTCCATCTTGCATACAATGGCTGGAAGCTGAAGCTAGATAAATTCAGAACTGAAATGAGAGGTAAATTAAGGGTGAGAATACTTTACCAAGGGAGTTAGTGGCTACTCAATTGCTGACAATTTTTTTAAAAACTGAGAGAGGATGTTTTTCTGAAATATATTCTCTAGGAATTATTTTGGGGAAGTTGTATGGTCTATATTATGTAAAAGATCCTGCTAGATGATTACAATGGTCCCTTCTGGTCTTGAAATCTATGAAATCGAATAAGCACTTAGCATTTTTGGTGTCACTATCATTACAAATCAAAAGAAAAAGTGCAACATAAAATTACACACAAGTTCTACATAAAAAACATTATTAAGATAGCAAATCAAGAACTCAAAAGATTGTAAATGTTGGAATTAAGGTTGCCTGGATAGCTATAACTCCGCCCTCTTGGGCAAATGCATTCTGAAACAGTTAGTCACATGACCACAACTTTTTTTTCCACAGAAACCCTGTCTTAGTGGACTCAGTTAATGATGCTCGCTTAATGAGCAGCTGTTTTATATAGTTTTCTCCTAATTGTTCAGAGTGAGGCATTAGGCTGTATTTTCTGCTCACTATTCAAACCCTGCTCTGAAGACAGAATTAATAATTTTCTGATATAAAAGTCCATAGTGCCCATCCATATAGTAGAAATGCTTCACAAACAATAATTAATTAATAATACTTAATAATTAACAATAATTAATCTTCAACTCCATTTTACAGGAAGGGAACTCAGGCACAAAGTCACAATTACCCACTAATTTTGGGTACCCAATTTGAGACATCTAGGACTTGATTTCTCAGAGTACTTAACATTATATATCATTTTAATTTCAAAGCCCAGCGTTCACTAAACTCAGTTGCAGCTCTGAGGATTTAGCATTTTTGCAAATCAGACCCCAGTGTATTAAACGGGGCTCCCAGAACACAAGGAATATGTAATTAATGACCACCTGTAAAAAGTTCAGTTTATTGGGCCTGATTCTGCTTCCACCTCTGTAGAGCAGAGGGAAAGGCAAATGTGGTTATAAGAGAGAATTTCTCCTCTGCCTAAGGTAGCAGAATTCCAACACAAAAGCTTCAAAGCAAAGTACATGCTGATATTTGTTGCATTGTGTATAAACCAGCGTGCGCACACACATTGTAAACTATTAGAAATGAACGTTTGTGAAATTCTAACACATTCAAGAGGTTGTCAAATTGCCTCTTAAAATTGTATGATATCTTCACAGTACAGTAGACTACCACGTTAAAAAAAAATCTATTTTGCATGTAAATTGATGATTTTTTGATGTGCTATCAGTGGTATCGATTGAGCTTGCTGGAGCAAAAAGTTTATATTACAAAATTCACTGACAAAAGCAGACAGTCATAAGCCAACTAGTAGCTATGCTGTAGCTTGCTTTTCATTTGACTGTCTCTTGTAAAAGTAAGAAACCAACCAAATATTAGAATGTTTCATCATGCCACATAGGGTCCAACAATGGTTGAGAATAATTTCAGTTACTTGAGATGCTTTCTACACAAGGAATTTTAACCACAATCTTTTTTGCATCTGTTTCTGGTTGATACAAAATACATGATTACTTACTGTGACCTCTAGTCTACTTATAGAGTTAGAAAGAACAAAGATGATCGGAGAACAGATAAAAACTGTCGGCATATTAAGTGCCAATTTTTTTAACACCAGCCTGTAAAATTACAGTTGCCATCTTATGTGACTAGATTTTTTATGGACAAACTCGGGCTTGTGCATGCTAAATGCAGTTGAACAATAAATTGAGTAAATACATAAATATATATAAATACAGTTTGCATGTGTAAATCCAAGCTAGCAGCTTCACCATCACCTGGATTTACCTTACTGTTGCTGAATGCTCTCCCTCAATAACAAATGTAACTGAATGTTTGATTGCTTACGAACACTGTTCAGTCTCATAATACTTTTAAAAACAAAGTCTTGTAGGCTCTTCGAAAGAGGGGTGTTGGTTGGAACAGAGAGGGTGAAGATGAAAAGGTGGAGACTATCTGGTACTTTAATTTTTTGGATATGAAAAGGTTAATATGCCAGCTGAATATTAGGACACATAGTTGAATATCAGTCTCTTTGCCTATGGATAATGGGTTACTCCATTCTTCCCCCTAGAAAATATTTCATGTTTTTTGCATTGTGTGACTGCAGTTCTGACTGAACTATTGTGGCCCCCATAGACAATTCTCTTTAGCAAATATAGGATGAGATTTTTAGCTTTCAAAGGTATTTTCAGGTATAATTTTGCAAAAACAAATCTTAAATAGACCTTTGATTGCTAAGTTTTCCTTAAAATGAGAAATATTACTGTAGACAGTAATATATATCTCAAAAATGAGCATTCCCAAAAGATGTCTTTTTTTACTGTCTCTTGTTCTATTTTCATAGGTAAAAGTAGAAAATCTTATGCAAATATTTGATTTCTCTGCAGCTCCATGTGCCAGTTTTGGTCCATAAAATGTGATCTCCTTTTAGGAATTGGAAAGGGTGTATTAAAACATTCTTAGCTGGCTTTCTCTTCAGCATACATTAGCGTGTTCCAACAGGAAGATTTCACCTCTTGGATCATTTTCTGCTGGCTCCATTGGGAAATTGTATATGCATTTAAAATGTATAGACTTTTTGAAATTTCTTTAAAATTGCAGCATGCCAGAAAGCAAAAGGGTCTCTTGGCCTTATTCCATATGAATAGGCCCACTAACTTCAGTAGGACACATTTGAGTGTGAATTACTTGTACGAGTAAATCTGCAGGGTCACACCCTCTTTTTTAAAGATATGCCATCCATCACAATATTGCTGGAAATAGTACAAGCACAGGCATGAACATTTCTGGTACTTATCCTTTCAATCTGGCCAGAAATGATCTTCTCTAGATATAAATCAGGTTCAATGGAGCTATGTTGATTTACACTAGGTGAGGATTTCTTCTTTTTCCACTTCAGGACTTAACCAGGAAAGTGCAGATAACCCCCCCAAATGTGTAGTGGGTTTGAAAAAAAAAAAAACCCACACAACTGAACTTTTGTGAGCTCACAAAAGATTTGAGCCTGTATTTCAGAGCTGCTTGGGACCGACTGCAGTCAATGGGAGCTATAGGGTGCTCAGGAACTGTGATAATCAGGCTTTTCCTCTTCAGTGTAAAGGATGAATGAAAGCTCAGGGACAGTGATACTTCATCCATATGGGTGTGTTTAGCCCTACTACATTTGCAATGTAAATATGGAAACTAAATATATGTACCAGAAAGCTCATTTAAAGATGATAAAGAGCATGCTGCACGAGGCATAGAGGGGAAAATACAACTAGGCAGTGGGATGACAGCCACTGACAATGACAACAAATTGTGAGCAGCGTGAGAGCTTGTCTATAACTGTGTCGCTCCAGGATGTGGATTTTCCACACTATACCGACATAAGTGGCTAGTGTAGACCAAGCCTAACCTACATTATATCTTCCCTTTCAAGTGGTTCAGTGTTGCATACTGTATAACAACATGAGTTACATATCAGTAAATGCAGAAGCTTGATTTCCTTTTCTTCTGCCTCCCTTTCATCAGCTTTTGACATTTGTAAGCAGATCTGTCTCGGCAAGGCTCATTTGGAATGACATTGACAATCTGCATGTCAGAAAAAGTCAGTTGTTGCTTTTATGTCATCTGAGGAAAAAGTCAGAAATGACTGGATAATTATACACCGAATGTGCTAAAGTTACTCCTCTGTAGGAGGCAAAATCTGAAGTTAAAGTATATGTTTTTACCATCAACACTAAGGTCTACACTTGAGGGTGGGGATTGATGTAAGATATGCAACTTCAGCTACGGGAATAGCGTAGCTGAAGTCAACATATCTTATTTCGACTTACCTCCCTTCCTCACGGCGTGCAATTGATGGCTGCGGCTCTCCCTTCGACTCTGCTACCACCGCTCACCCTGGTGGAGTTCTGGAGTTGACGGGAGCACGTTCGGGGATCAATATATCGCATATAGATGAGACGTAATATATCGATCCCCGATAGATCGATCGCTACCCGCCGATCCAGCGGGTAGTCTGGACATACCTGGTTGACACAGTTCAGCACTAGAAAGTGTGGAAAAACCCCACCCTAAGAGGAGCATCGTGGGAATTCTACTGCAGAGTGGCAAAATGCCTCCTGGAGCTCTGATGAATGGGGGACAGTATAAACTGCTATGTCTCTCTAAGGAGTGCAGCATACTTCTGCCTATGAAACCACAGCTTCACCTACTTCTGCCATCCCTACATACTTTTAGGGTGCCAGGCATTCTGGGAGACTTCAGACTGGTAGTTCTTCCCTGTCTTTACTCAGACCACAGAAGAAGAAGTAGTTACACAAAGAGTAGTGGGGTCTTTACACCCTCTCCGTCCATTGCATATCTGAATACGGGCTGACCAGAATCTAGCCCTAAGGAAATAAATAGATAAAGCTTTATCTATATTCATGGTATAAGAGGTGGTTGAATTATGTGTCATATGTTACTTGAGCTGTTTACTGATGATTTACTTTATGATTTGAAAATGATACAATGTACTCCATAGTTACGGAAGGAGACTTTCCAATAAACCAAGATGTGCACACTCAGAAACAAACACGCACCGAGAGCCAAATTAATTATTGGTGTAACTCTGCTGTCTTGAGTGAATTATGCCAGGGAAGAAATTGGCCCGCAGTATTAAAGATCTGCGAAGTGCATTTAAAGCACAATAAATGGGCAATGTTCAACTCAGGCACTTTGTTACCGAGTTTTCTTGCTCTCTCGGGGGATGATCCATAATCAGTGAACTGTTATAACCTTTCGTTTTTCATTGGTACCAACATATATCACTATGTACCCAAAGTGCTGTATATGAGAAAATCAATAAATGCAATGCTTAAATGATAAATGTTTACAATTTACTCCTTTGTTGCTACCATGTTCTAATAAAAACAACACCTTAAAAAGAAAAGTGAGGTTACATCTAGGGAACAGAAAACTGCTCCTTTGTTTTTAACAGCAGGAGTAGCTCTGTAATAAATATATTTCCTTGTTTTTAAATGCTAGGATACATCGGTGTTTGGAAAGAATTTATCCTTGTGCAAATAAATAACAGCTAAACTCTATCTTTTTTCATCTCTAGAAAGATGTTAAATTGTGGATCAGGTGCTTGAAGCTCAGGAAAAAAGTTGGCATGAACTTGCATTCCTCTTTTGGATCCATGTATGATTGATGGATCCAAAAAAGTACGTAGTAAATGTGAATGAATGCAGTTGGTTTATCTGTCCATCTATCTCAAAAAAACTTTCTGGATGATGAAATAGCTTGAGCTAAATTATCCAGTGTCACCATCTTTTATGTGAAATGGCAATGGAGAGTTTGACACCTCTTGTGAAAGGCAGGACAACACCATGTGCATTTACAATGTGACAAGTAATTTTTCTGACTTATGTATGTGGCATTATTTTAACCAACACAGTCATTTCAGTCTTGAATGGAGAAGGCGGTGTGCCATGCTAGAGAAAAAGGAAGGAAAAAGTAATTCAGTCTCTGCCTGGTGCATTCATTCCACCTGCCCTAGACTATTTCCTGCATTCTGACAATTGTTGTCTGCCATTTGAATAATTTGCTAAAAGTATGGAAACAAGGTAGCTTTTAAAGTCAAACAAATACAAGGGGCCAAATTAAGAAGTGACTGTAAGAGAACTGAAATCAATGTGACTTGTGTCTTTCATGCTCCAGAGCCTGAAAATTACACAACATTGGCTCTGGTACTATGGTGCATTTTTACACCCTGCTTTTGAAGTACTCCCTTGTCCAAATATCCTTCTGGGCGTGAGGTAAGCTAGAGAGGAGTCTCATCACAGACCATTTGTCACTTTTCAATCAGCCAGCAGGGAAGCTGTTGAATGGTACAAGACACTACTTATGCCCTTAGACTGAATGCATAGTGCCATTGGACAAGGTCTCTTTTCTTCAACTTCATGTGCTATCAAAGATTTCTCCTTCATTTTAGCTAATTTTTGAGACATTGCTATGTGCTGAATCTTGTACTCCAAACAAAGCAACAGATTTTTCAAAGTATATGCTGGAATCAGTTTTGATTTGAAAATCTGAAATTTCAATATTTTTTTTTCTTGCATAAGAAATATTCACCACTTCTTTTTACCAGCTCCAGTACATGGTGACCCACCCTATGCAATGCAGTGTAGCACTGACACCTACCTATATATTACTGTCATAAACAGATAGTAGAAGTTAATAGAACAGAAGTACTTTATATCTCTTTTGACTGTAAAGGGTTAACAAGTTCAATGAGCCTGGCTGTCACCTGACCAGAGAACCAATCAGGGAAGAGGATATTTTCAAATCTTGAGGGAGGGAAGTTTTTGTGTGTGCTGTTAGT
>NC_133770.1:204961985-204987651 GCF_003597395.2 Chelonoidis abingdonii
TTTTGGTGGTTGGTTATCTACTGGGGCGTTTTCTGAGAGTGACCAGACGCTGCACCCAGGTTTTCTCTCCAATCTCCCATACAGGCTCTTATAAGTTTCAGCAAATAGTAAGTACTAGGCAGATAAGGTGAGTTAGAGGCTTATGTTTGTTTTCTTTTATTTGCAAATGTGCATTTGGCTGGCAAAGAGTTCAATAGTGTATTTGGCTGAAGGAGTTCAAATGTATGTAATTTTGGCTGAAAGGATTTTAATTTTGGTACTTGTATACTTTAGGCTGGGGAGGGTATTCCCAGTGTCCTATAGCTGAAAGACCCCTGGACATATTCCATCTTAAATTTACAAGATTAATTTTTAACTTGTTTTTCTCTCTTTAAAGTTAAAAGTTTCTTGTTTTAACGAACTGATTTGTTTTTTTTTCATTCTGGTTATGAAGAACCCCAGGGGACGGGTCCTGGATTAACCAGGGAATTGGTGGAGAAAGGCTATTCTCTCTGTGTTTAGGATTACTGTCTCTGTCAGGGAGAGGTCTGGGAGGGGAGAGAGAAGGAGGGGGAAGGTGCATTTTCTCTCTGTTTTTAAGATTCAAGGATTTGAATCACAGTGATCTTCCAGGGTAACCCGGGGGAAGGGGGGAAGGCCTGGGAGAGGCAACGGTGGGGAAAGGGTTCTACTTTCCTTGTGTTAAGATTCCAGAGGGTCATGGGTCTTAGGGGGGTTTTGCGCAGGCAAGGTTTTGGGGGGAACCAGAGTGGCTACCTAGGCACTGGGAATTCCTGGTTTGGTGGGCAGCACTACCAGGTTCTAAGCTGGTAATTAAGCTTAGAGGAATTCATCGCTGGTACCCCATCTTTTGGACACTAAGATTCAAGTGGGGAATTTGTAACCATGACAACTTACATTTTAAAATTATAAAGGAAATACTTGGTTCTCCTGGATGTGATAGGCAACCAAAGCCTTTCATTTTGTGGTTGTCCAAGTTTAAATTTTTGGAATGTTGTCTTAGATAAACTACTGTGAGTGTCTGTGCACTGTTCTTCTGTCTTAGAATACTAAATATGGGGACATTGCAAGAATAGTGACAACGGTTCTGAATATATTTGGTTCAAGTATGGGAAATTCATAAGAGTGGTATTAAAATTAAGTTGTTTAAAGTAAACTGTCTTTGAGCAATAAAACAAAATCTCAGATCATACAGCAATAGTTTATGCCATCTGGAAATATCACTGAAAAGGAACGCCCATAAGAGTTAACAACAGATGAAGATAGTAGTGGACTTCATGTGCCAAGTATCAACTGGTTCAAATCAAAGCACACGTTAAAGGAATGACAAATTTGTTACTGGAAACCTCAATATGTATTAGTATACATTTTTTAGCAACACAGTCCTCTAAGAACTAAATTAGAATGCCTATTAATTTGCCTCACGAGATGAAACTAATTAATCTATACTGAATTGGTGTAACCATATGAAATGGATTAATAACTGGTTAACTGATATGATACAAAAATAATTGTAAATGGAGAATCACTCAGGCCACTGTAGGTATTTTCTAACCTGGGGTCCTGTTCTTGGGCATAATGCTGATTTCAGTCTCTTTTCTCAGTGATCAGGAAAGCAAAAATACAAAATAATTACTGATTACATTGCAGTGTACATCAAAAATTTAAATGAGGATGAGCCTAGTAAATAAATGCTATAATTTACCAGGTTAAGTCATAGAGCCTAAACTTGGTTAGCTTCGGGTAAGGTGGGCTTCATTTGAACATGCATTTTAAAATACTATCAAGATGCAAATTTGTACATCTAGGACCAAGAATGTAGGTCACCACTTAAAGATCCTGAGTGCAGTGACACTGAGAAGGACTTAAGAGTCAAGGTAGATAACCTGCTGAACATGAGTTCTCAGTGAGATGCCTGATAGTCATGAAATGTGATGATTTGGATATTATGCAGGAGAATAATAGTAGGAATAGGGAGGTGGTATTATTATATTAATGATAATATTATTGAACACTTGGTGTCTCAGTTCTGGTGTCCACACTTCAAAAAGGACCTGTTGGAAAAACTGGAGAGGGTTCAGAGAAGACGCCCTGAGAATGATTCAAGAATCTGGATGGGCAACCCCACGACCCAGACCCTCTGGATCTTAACACAAGGTACAAAGCTCAAAACCCCTGCCTTTCGTAGCGTTTCCCCCCCCGTATTGCCAGCGTGCCCAGGCAAGGTTTTGGGGGGACCAGAGTGTACCAGGCACTGGAATTCCTGGTTGGTGGCAGCACTACAGGTTCTAAGCTGGTAATTAAGCTTAGAGGAATTCATGCTGGTACCCCATCTTTTGGACACTAAGATTCAGAGTGGGGAATTGTACCATGACAATTACATTTTAAAATTATAAAGGAAATACTTGGTTCTCCTGGATGTGGATAGGCAACCAAGCCTTTTCATTTTGTGTGTTGTCCAAGTTTATTTTTGGAATGTGTCTTAGATAAACTACTGTGTGTCTGTGCACTGTTCTTCTGTCAGATACTAAATAGGGGACATTGCAAGAATAGTGACAACTTCTGAATATATTTGTTCAGTATGGGAAATTCATAAGAGTGGTATTAAAATTAAGTTGTAAAGTAAAACTGTCTTTGAGCAATAAAACAGAAATCTCAGATATAAGCAAATAGTTATGCCATCTGGAAATATCACTGAAAGAACCCCATAAGAGTTCAACAGATGAAAGATATAGTGGACTTCATGGCAGAGTATCACTGGTTCAAATCAAGCACACGTTAATGATGACAAATTTGTTACTGGAACTCATATGTAATTAGTATAACATTTTTTAGCAACCCAGTCCTCTAAGAACTAAATTAGAATCCTATTAATTTGCTCAGAAGATGAAACTATTAATACTATACTGAATTGGTGTAACCCATATGAAATGGATTAATAACTGGTTAACTGATAGATCACAAAAAGTAATTGTAAATGGAGAATCATCAGCCACTGTAGGTATTTCTAATGGGGTCCTGTTCTTGGCATAATGCTATTCAGTCTCTTTCTCAGTGATCAGAAAGCAAATACAAAATAATTACTGATAACATTTGCAGTGTACACAAAAATTAATGGGATGAGCTAGTAAATAATGCTATAGACAGGTAAGTCATAGAGACTAACTTGGTTAGCTTCGTAAGGTGGGCTCATTTGAACATGCATTTTAAATACTATCAAATGCAAATTTGTACATCTAGGACCAAAGAATGTAGGTCACACTTAAAAGATCCTGGAGTGCAGTGACACTGAGAAGGACTTAAGAGTCAAGGTAGATAACCTGCTGAACATGAGTTCTCAGTGAGATGCTGATAGTATGAATGTGATGATTGGATATATATGCAGGAGAATAACTAGTAGGAATAGGGAGGTGGTATTATTATATTAATGATAATATTATTGAACACTGTGTCCAGTTCTGGTGTCCACACTTCAAAAAGGATGTTGAAAAACTGGAGAGGGTTCAGAGAAGAGCCCTGAGAATGATTCAAGATCTGGAAAAAAATGCCTTATAACAAGAAACTAAAAATCTCAATCTATTTAGTTTATCCAAAAAAAGATTAAGAGATGGCTAAGGCTATGCCTACACTATGAGCTATGGATGAGATTCCCTTTCTCACGTACTTGTACTAGATTTCACTGAGCTAGCATGAGTATTTGTAGATTCCAAGGCCAGATGAGCTCATTATTATGATCTAATCTGACCTCCTGTATAACACAGGCCATAGAACCTCCCCAAAATAATTCCTGGAACATATCTTTTAAAAAAATATCCAATCTTGATTTAAAAATTGTCAATGATGGAAAATCCACAACAAACTTTGGCAAGCTGATCCAATGGCTAATTATTCTCACCATTAAAAATTTATGCCTTATTTCCATTCTAAATTTGTCTAGCTTCAACTTGCAGCCATTGGATCATGTTATACTGTTTTTTTAAGAGTCCATTGTTAAACATTTGTTCATATATAAGTACATATAGACTAATCAAGTCACTCCTTAACCTTCTCTTTCTTAATCTAAATAGATTGAGCTCTTTGAGTCTATCACAATGAGGGATGTTTTCTAATCCTTTAATTATTCTTGTGACTCTTGTTTGAATCCTCTCCAATTTATCAACATCCTTCTTGAGCAGTGGACACCAGAACTGGATACAGTATTCCAGCAGCAGTCACAACAGTGCCAAATACAAACATAAAATAATCTCCCTATTCCTACTCAACATTCCCCATTTGTTCATCCAATGATCACATTAGGTCCCAGTGCAATGCTCTGGCTATAAAGGCTAATGTTCAGAATATCATCCACCAAGACCCACAAATATTTTTGGAGTCATTGCTTCCTAAGGACAGAGTCCCCCACTCCTGTCAGTATGGCCTACATTCTTTGTTCCTTATATACACTTATATTTAATACTTAGCCATATTAAACACACACATTGTTTGCTTGCAGACAGTTTAGCAAATGCTCCAGATCACTCTGTATCAGTGATCTGCCCTCTTCTTTACCATAAAGTACCAACAGCTGTTAGCTATGGTAGCATGGATAGTCTGCCAAGTATAAACCTTCCTGAAACAAACCACAGTCTCCAAGAATCTGCTTGGGGAAGACATTTCTTGATAGCAGATTGTTCTTTAAACTAGCAGAAAAAGGCATAATGGGTTGTAAACTGAAGCTTGACAAACTAGAAATAAGGCACAAATGTGTAACAGTGAAAGTAATTGCCCATTGGAACAACTTATCTAGTGATATGGTGGACTCTACATCACTAGAAGTGTTTATATCACAACTGGATGTCTCTTCTAAAAGATATGCTATAGCTTAAACAAATTATGGTCATGGTACAGATTATACTGGTGAGATTCTATGGCCTAATATGGATAAGGTTAGAGTAGATGATGATAATGGCTCCTTCTAGTCTTACTATCTACGAGGCTAGTATGCTTGATTCACCTATACATGTTGAATCTGCACTTGCTAAGCTCAGAGGGTATGCTGTACATAAAGAAAAGTCATCTCTGAAAAGGGCAAGGCAGGTTTACATAGACACTCTCCCAGGGGGCTGTAGATTCCAGTCTCCAAAAAGAGCTTGTCTAGATAGTGCCACATCCACAACATAACCAGCTTTGGAAGACGCCACCTAATCTTCCTGAAAATCATAGAAAAGGGAGGAGTGTTGTCATCTTAACTCACAGATTTGGGGCTGAGCAGTATAGGGCTTTACATATACCAGACAATCTCCCCAGAAAAAATTTTTAGGTGCCTGACCCATAGCACACTGAAGTTGATGGGAAGTTGATGAGTTCCATGGTCTGTTGGGAGGGGAGGCTGCTAAGGTGCAGGACATTACATAGGAGGATCGTAGCAGATAATTGTTCAGTCTTAGAAAATAATTCCTCCCTCAATCCACTCATAAAAGATCTATGCTACCTCCATTATGTGATTATAGTTCTGACTATGAATCTTTTCAGCCTACCACAGACAATTCCCTTCAGTAAATATAGTTCTAGAAGCTGAGACTTCAAAGGTAGTTAAGGATTTATTTCTGTGAACACAACCCTTAAATAAATTTAGCCTTGCCTGCTAGCTTTTCATTAAAATGAGAACTATTACTATAGTTTGCAGTAAGCTATATATCTAGAGCTGTACAGTTGAAGTTCTTCCACAGAATGAAAATATATAACTATAAAAACATTCTTTTTCTTTCAGCCTTTAGCAATGAACTTTTCTGTGCCTAAAGTGAATTGATCCTGGAAAGTCATCATCAGCCAAACAGACCTATCACAAACCAATGCACCAGAAGATATCTTATTATTTAATAGTTATATCTAAACACAAACCCCTTAACTCTACCAAGATGCACTCATGCCCTTGTTGAGTAACCACATAAAATTACTGCTGTTACCACTATTTTCTTTTCCTTCTGCTCACAGCTGTCATGTTGCCCGACTTGTTGTGCCCTTTTTAAATTAGACTATAAGCTCTTGGGGGGTGGTATTTTTTTTCTTAATTGTACTCTAAATTCTCTGGGTTCTGTAAAGTTCCAAAAAAGGGTCTTCATTTATTTTGTGTTTTTCTTTTCTCTTCCATTCTCTGTTGAGAGGTTAAAGAGGAAATTCCACTGCAACATTTAAAAAATGTGTGTGGCTTCCTGTGACAGTTTGCAATCAACAACACTATTTGTTGTGCTTTGTAGGAGTCTGTGCAGAAGTGCAAAAGTCTTGTTGGACACTATATGGAATTCTGGATTGTCTCTGCTTGTTATGGTTCTGATAGATGAAAGACTTCATTCTCCAGCACTGGCAGATTAGCAAATTTATTGTGCACTTAGGCACATTTTTGTAAAAGTGTGAGGTCATGAGTTCAGTGCCTGATGCAAACTGTCTAATGCAAATGTATTACTCACATATGAAGAAAACTGTACAAAGACTAAAAATTTGAAACCAAGTTTCTCTCTCTCTCATACAGACACACAAATTGAGTCAATGAAATAATATTACTATAGAAGGAGAGTTACCTCTTCAAATAGTACCAGCAGAGCAGCCATATTCCCTACTATTCATGGTCAACTTTAAGATCAGCATCTTAAAGGGAGCTAAACTGTTTTGTGTATAGGTACATTAGATATTTTAATGAGTTTTAATTCCGTATTTGCTTTCATGAGGTTGGACTCTATTTTGTTTCCTCTAAGAAAGAGGACAATGGAGTGTTACTGTTCTTACAGAACACTTATGAAATGCTGTAATTTTTCATGGTGCTTTGTAGAACAGAGATGAAAAAATATTCTTTGTCTCATATTCCTTACAGCCTAATGGTCAGATTCTGCTTGGCTCTCACATAGATGAATGTGTGTGTGTATGCATGCTTGGGAGTGAGGAGGGCTTAAGGTATTAAATTTGTAGACTTAGTAATCAGATCATTAATCTCATGTAACCCACATCAGCTTGGTGTGATTCTCTGTTCCTGTCTAGTAGTAGCTAGGCCACCTGGAGATTGATGAGCTTGCTACAGCCTTAGCTAGGAGAGGAGAGATTTTTTTTCTGCTCAGGTAGAGGCTCATGCATTTAGACCTAGAAGTTCCTGGTTTGATCTCCTACCCAGGGGCATCAGCATTACATTCATAATAATGCAAGAGTTCTGCAAGTGGCATTCCTAGGACTTAAGCACCTGGGACTTGTAAATTGGACATTTACCCCCCACTGTTTCCCTCATGAGCTAAGCCAATTTGTTTCTTTCATTCCAGATCCCCTCACTTTTCCTACGTTTTCTTTTTCTACCCAATTGTGATTCATTTTTCTCCCTTATATCTTCATCCTGTAAAGAGGTTATGCTGTTGCTCTTTCTCAAGCCCTAAGTCAAGGGGAAATGCTCAGTCCCACTTCCCCAAAAGCAATCTGGGGACCATACTGGGACTTGGAATCACAATACAATCCCTGGTTCCCCAAGGCTTCAAGGAGGAAGTAATCTGTGCCCTCACTATATTTGGTGCAATATATACAAGTTTAGTTGTAAATTGGGGAACATGGAGCCAACATTCCTTCAGCTTCCTGTCTAGCTGGGCGAGAGATAATATAGTTTTCCTCTGAATTACAGCATTGGGAGAATGCAGTTTCTGATATTAGTAACCTTACAAAAAAGCTGTGAAGTACATTATCACCCCTTTATATCATTACACAGAGCATGACAATCTCGTCCTACATAAGCAACCCCAATACCTGGTGTGACTTAAAACATACAGTTATATTGTTTTCTGCCACTTTTCCCATAGACAGTTGATTAAAAATGAGACTCAGCCCACTGGTAAATGCCTGTAGAATAGGACCTTGAACTCTTAATGAAAAGATGTTCAAGAACATCATTTTGCATAACAGAAGTTAATGCTAATGAACAGTCACTTCTTTTCCTAGACCATAAAACGTGCAACTAATGTACTAAAAATAGCTCGTTTGCAATATTATGCATGTAGCAATTATCATGAAGGAATTTGATTATATTCATTCATATTAATGGAGCAGTTTTCATTTATAGGTTTGTAAACATTTCAAACTCTATTACCTAGCAGCATTATTTCACTCTGTTGACAGAATACATTATCTTCTGTTTTATGGCATTGGTGGAGTGCAGCAAGCTAAGGAGCCCACAGAAGACAAAATATTCAGTTTCTTGTTTGTAAAATTAGCTTGACTAGTAGCAACAAGGTAGCAGCTTCTCCTCAAAGGTCAAAGTGATATGTCTAAATGTACTTACCATCCTATCCATCAGACTGCTAGGCGTTCATCATTATGGTAACCATTCATCAAATTGGGAAAATTGAGAATTTCAGTTGTCCATTTGGAGAATGTATTTAATTGCAAATGGAGACCTTTAAGAAGTTTAGCTTAATACTCAAGATGTAAAAATTCTCCTGTACATCCTTGAAAGTGTGAAATTATTACCTGGGAAAACAGAAACTCAGGAGAAGATGAGGAGGGAGGGCGGTCATTTTTCATGATGAATTAAAAATGAAGTTTATTTAAAAGGTTGCAGTGGATTGAATTCTAGGGCATCAGCAAAAAATCGAGAAGTGGTTCCAAAGTGCTCAGAACTGCTGTCTACATATTTTAGAGCCTTGCTATGAAAGCACAGCTCCAACAAAATGAATCTTGTTAGTGTGTGTCCTGGCTTACACTGAGTTTAGCGATATATTTTTGAATTTTTTCTGGTGCATAATCATTTTTATTTTAGGAAATTCTTGTCTCTAATGGACACATTAAAAAATAAAACAGAACTGTACTGATCTGGGTTGGGTGGAGGTTTTTTTTATTATTTTCTACTGAGATCCAGCAATTATGGAAGAAAGATCTCTGCTGAGGAATAGAATATAACTTATTCATGAACCCAATCCTGCTGTCATTGAATTCTGTGGAAAAGCTTCTGTTAGCTTCAATGGGCAAGATTCAATGAGCAAGATTAAGCTTGGTACATTTTAAATAACTTTATTCTAAGTTCCCAAGAGTAGTGTTATTGATTAATATGGTCTCACCTTTTAGTGTCTGCCTACCAGTGAAGAGCCTGATCCGTCATGTGTGACGTTATTGATATAAACTGGGACCATATAGAACATGGTTTGCAACCAAGGTCCTGTAGTGGCACCAAATTCTATGTAAAGGGGGTCATATTAAGATGTCTAAGACAGGTTACGCGTTTACTGGTTAATGATTATGCTGTCCGTATGTCTGCTATCATTTTGTGTTGAAGTTATAGTATTGGCTTATAACTGTCTGTATTTCAAATTTGCGTGCTCAGTTCTGGATCGGTGAGACCCCAGACAAGTTGGTGTTAGCTCTGCTTAGCCTGCTGATGCCCATTAAGGACCATCAGCTACACAATTGACCCCATTGAGAGGAGGCAGATACGCCTGTAACCTCAGCAGGTGTGCAGGAATTGGCCAGGTGACTCCAGACTCCATTTTGCCTGTAAACTTTTCCACAGTAAGAACAAAGACGTGTTTCTTACACCTGGAAAAGCCCTATATAAGGCTTGAGCCTCATCTCCATCTTGTCTTCCCAATCCTGTTCTTACCTTCTGGAGGCGACTTTTCTACCAAACTGAAACTCTGCACAAAGGAACTGATGACCCATCCCAGCGGGGTAATGCTTCCAGAGACTTGATTTTAAACCTCCAGTTTTACTCATCACTGCCTACAAGCCTGAACTAAGAACTTTGCCATTACTGTATTAACTGATTCCATTTAACCATTCTAGCTCTCATCTCTATCTTTTTCCTTTTTTGAATAAACCTTTAGATTTTAGATTCTAAAGATTGGCAACAGCGATGATTTGTGGATGGGTAAGATCTGATGCGTTTTATATTTGACCTGGGATCTGGCGGACTTGTCCTTTGGGATCGAGTGAGAACCGTTTTCTTTACTGGGGTGTGGTGTTTCTTAGCCATTCCATCCCCCAGGACAAGTGGCACTGGTGGTGATATGGGGAGACTGGAGTGTCTAAGGAAATTGTTGTGTGACTTGTGCTTAGCCAGTGGTGTGAAACCAAAGTCATTTTTGTTTAGCTGGTTTGGTTTGCCTTAGAGGTGGAAAAACCCCAGCCTTGGGCTGTGACTGCCCTGTTTAAGCAATCGGTCCTGAATTGGCACTCTCAGTTGGGTCCCTCCAGAACCACATCGTCACATCATGTGAAACTCCTCTGAAGTCAACAGGAGCACATGGGATGAGGACTTGCACTAACTAAAAGGGACAGAATTTTCAAGTGCTCGGCATCCACACCTGAGACCAGGTTTTCTAAAGAGCTCAGCTCTCACTTAAGTACCAAAATAAGTAATCAGATTTTCACAATTTCTCATCATGTGGGGTGCTGACCACTTTTGAAAATCTGGCCCTTAGTTACAGTTTGTGGAATTCTATTTGAGCTCAACTTTTCCCTCTGTTACCAAAGCTCCTGACATCTACTCCCCTTGCCATGTGTGTAGTTTAGTTCAATGTTGTACATGGCCATGGCTCATTATGCTAACAGATGTAAGTTAACACTTGTAAGTAGAGCTGAGTGAGCTATTTATAGGAAATAATGCATTCAACAAATTTAATCCTGTCTCTATTTGCAAATACTCCATGAATAGAACTAAATTGTTACAAAAATGTTCCAGTTCAGAATTGTTGCAAGCAATGTTGTTGTAGCCATGTCGATCTGAGAATATTAGTGAAACAAGGTGGGTGAGATAATATCTTTTATTGGACCAACTTCTCACTGTCTCTCTCACTAACAGAAGTTGGTCCAATAAAAGATATTACTTCCTTCACATTGTCTAAAAATTTTGAATTGGAGAGACAAACACATCACATGAATATATTTTAGCCAATTTTTTTGGACTTTATTTTTAGCTACTACTACTGTATAGTTGCCCCCCTACATCACAGGGTATTGTTTGTGCTCCCTGATTGAAAGATTGAAACTGTTTATAAACAAAAGGATGGAAATCGAAATATCCTTGTGAATACTTCCAACACTAGCCTTGACACTAACACATTCACACCAGCATTTATAAGACTTTGTTTCTGTGATCATTCTGGTGAACAAAATATCATCGTGTCATTGTTTGCAGATATCGAATAAAATGGGGTTGAAGGAAATGTGTGGGACTTATTCAAACAAATGTGTAGTTTTTCTGCAGTGCAGCGTCCATTTATCTCTACTCCTGAACCTTCAGCTTCCAATCAGATGTGTTATTTTGTACTAACACTTTGATATATTTTCTACAGCAGAATATTAAAAATAGAATATCTGTTTTACAATATGTTCTACATACAGGATTTCACTTTATCCAGTCATTTCCTAGTAGGGAGTTAATGTTAATATCAAATTTGCTGATGATTATATTTTCTCAGTATTGACATTAGTATGTTTCCTTTCCTAGGTAATTGGTCAGTGCTTGAGCTCTAGCCATTAGTGAATTGGCTACTTTTAATGGCTGAGTGCATTAAATTTTTTATTAATTAATAGAACTGAGCAATACCTAGATTGCTTAGCTTTTAGCCTGCATGATATTTTCCAGTTTTGAATTTATTTCATAAACAGTCCTAGTTAACAGTGACTTTTACATATTATATGTAGATACAGCCGAGGTAATTAAAATCTGGTGGCTCCATGGTGCTATTTGTATGTTGATGTTTCTAAACTTGTAGCAAAAAAAATTGTCATTGAATTATCACTAATCAAAAGGCACTTTTGAAAGTGGAGAAGAGGAAGAAAAGAGCAGACCCAAAGATGTGCGTCTTTTGGGTTTTTTCAGCAAGTTCTTTTCACATATTTAATAACTAAAAATTGAAACTATTATGGATAGAAACATTGAGCCACAATTACTGTTCTTTGAATATTCTGTGGCTGGATGAATAATGAGAGTACAACAATCAGATAGGACTGAACTACATATGCTGCTATAATCTAACCTAGCTTCAGCCTCTGTATCAATCTTTGCAATAGCTTCTTCTCTCTGTTTGAGATAGCCTGAGAAAGTCAACAGGAAATGTGGCATTGTATAGTGTTCTGCAGGTTGTGTGGTAACTAAACTTTCTGTTGAGGCTTTCCCATTTATAATACAGTTTTAGCATTTTCTAGGGTGTCCAGGTTTTTAATTGCAAAAGATAGGCTGGAGGTCTGTAAAAGCAGCTGGAACCAAGGAGAAAGAGCCAGCCTATCTACCTTTTACTAGGGGGTATATACTGCTATATGTGAGAAATAAGCAGAACAGAACCATCACTGGGAGCTGGATCTGCCAAGCATGAGCAGGAGAGGATTCATTAAAGGAGATGAGAATAGACCAGATGGGCAGCATCTCCAGGAAAATAAGGGGAAGAGAGGACTAGATGTCTGGGCAGCATGTTCTGGGAAGAGGGAACTAAGGAGTGAGGAACCATGTGGAGGGAAAGGGAGGACCATGAGCAGGGGCAGATGAGCAGAAGGGGACTAGAAAGTATACAAAATGTGCTGGTCATGGGGAGAGAAAGGAACAGAACAGATGAGAGGTGGAGATGAAATAATATCTAACTCTTCTCAAAGCCTTTGCTGCAGTATCCCTCTGCCCTTTCCAGCATCCCAAGGAAAGTCGTTTCTGGGATTGGAATGCAGAGGGAGGGTGGGGTTAGGAGGCTGCACATTATCTTGCTCACTGCAGAGAACTGGTAAGAGATCTCCAAGCTGTTACACTTTCCATGGCCCCTCTCCAAAGTATGAAATCCAAGGTATGTCTTGGGACCACGAGACCATGGCCAGGAGATTCCCTAAGAGCTGTGCTGCTAAAGAGCAGGAAAGGGAGGGAAGGGACTGTGAGTCTGCATGGTGGTGCAGTGACTCATTTCAGATGGCCTTTGAATCCCCCTGTGCTTGGAGGGTTTGATCTTCAAAAGGGGATAGTCCTTTCCGTCCTCTTCCTAAACAAATGATATGGAGGAGATGCCATGAGATGAACCTCCTGGAGATGTCTTAACCCTAGTTTTACATTGAGAGGATACAATATTACGCATTCACTTTTGCATGTAATATACGCATACAGTATATTCACTAGTCTCTGAATGGTGAAACTCTTCATGTGTAGCTCCAAAAAACCAAAACTAAATGGCTTGTAGTTTTCCACAGCTGTCATCTAACCTGCTCCCTGATTTTTTGCATATCATTGAGGTCACAGAAGCCCTTGTACCACTTTTTCATTATGATTTTTCCCCCAGTTTGCCAGTGTTTAACAATTGATCCTTAACTATTACACCAACTTTTAATATAAAACACAAAT
Source organism: Chelonoidis abingdonii (assembly GCF_003597395.2). Lineage (NCBI taxonomy): Eukaryota > Metazoa > Chordata > Testudines > Testudinidae > Chelonoidis > Chelonoidis abingdonii. Next base: position 204,975,304 of record NC_133770.1, read on the forward strand.
TGCTCTTACTGATGCTTGGTAAGCCTCTTACATCTCCAGGGGTCATATATATTTGGGGGTCATTCCAAAGGTCATTACTTAGGATCAGACTTAATCACCTAATTATTTATTCCCACAAGGAGAGTACTACTGTGCAATACTACAGCCTGTGAATAAAATCACTATTGACTTTTCTACAACTCCAGCATTTATTAGTAATCCTCACTTTAAACCTGCACATTTTATAAGGCATCTTTTTAGCATTTTTCCTGAATAAAAACAGCCTCATTGTTGGATCCTTAAATATGTTTCAAAGACATCCCCACTTGTCCCCACTGATATAACTAAGGTAGAGTTGGTGGGAAAATTGAAAACTCTCCCATGGACAATTTTGACTTTTCATCAAAAAGAAAACTCAAAAGTTGCAACTGAAAATTTTTCCTCAAGTAAATCAAAACAAATCATTTTGTGCTGAGACGAGTTGAAATGAATCAAAATGATTTGGTTTGTTAAACCAAAACAAAACATTTTCTTATGGGCCAGTTTAATATTAAATTCTTTGCCTGCTCTGTCACAGTGCCTCATGGGAATTGTAGTTCAACGGCCTTGCTCCCATTCTCCTCTGTGGGCTTGGAAAACCATTTTGATAGAAATCTTTTGACTAGCCCTGAACTGAGGTTCTGACATAAGTTTTTTTGAATCTGAAAAGAATGGAACAGAACCCCAGACCAAATGTTCTCAAACTGTGGTCTGCAGATAGTTCCTTCTATGGTGCACACCTAGGTGGCCACACATGAGAGAATGAAGGGCCACCCACGTAATTAGTGGAGCTGTGCAGGTAAGATTTTTTGGCTCCCGAGGATAGCGTTATATTGAGGTAGAGGTGTATATATATCCCCTCAGATATAATGTCTCATGCCTTTACTTATCCAAGGATGAAATTTCTCAGTAAGTACCCTATGTAATCAACTGTGTTTACCCAGCAGGTCCAGCTGAGTTCTGACACCTGCAGTTCTTCCTTGTGGGAGTCTGTGACCAAGGGGGTACAGTGAAAAGATAGTCGTCTTAAGGTAAAAGTACTGCTTATTTTGCAGTAGGAACAAAGCACAGGAGAAAAAAATTTTTAAAAAACAGAGTACACATGTCTATCTTGCCTAAAGGTCTAATTTTTTTTCAGAAACTGTAGCACTCTGGTTCCCATGAACAACTGTCTCAAACAGATTTCTCCCTCTTGATAGAGTCCCCTTTTAAACCACACTCTAGTTATTTTGATCTTGTGTGTTTCCCAGACCTTTTCCCATTCTGGCATTTTCTCATAACTGTCAAGTGTGTGTGGTACAGTGGCTTACCTTGAGATTTTTTTTTCCTTCCTGCTTGTTTTTCCTTACAAACATTAGTGAATTATCCTTACAAGACCCCTGTAAGGTCTGGAAGTACTACCCTATTTTAGGGATGGAAAACTGTGATAGAAAAGGATTAAGTGACTCACCCAAGTGTACATAAGAAGATGGGTACAGAGCCAGAATTTGACACAGATCCTGTGATTCCCAGTTCACAGTCTGAAACACAAGGCCAGAGGTAACTTCACAAAATCCTCTTCTCACTTAGTTGATCTATCTTGGTGTATACCACAGAAAAGTTTAAGCATGAATGCATTATGGTTAGAGATGAACCACAAATGGAACCTCAAATTCAGACTCCTTTTAATTTTGGGGAGAAACTGAGTTCAGATCCCTGGACTATAGCCTGTCCCTATGACTTTGCTGATAACACACTTTCCATTATTCAGTATCATCTGATCTTGCAAGATTTCCACAACTTGCACAACTGAAACAGCTTGTGAATTTCAATCCTGCCAAATATGAACCACAAACTGTAGCCTAAAACCTAACTTAGATTCAGATGTCATCCCTTCCTCCATCTCTAATCATATTCAATCTGATTTGGGAGTTTAAGCCCTCCTCTGTATGACTGACAGCATTAATTGTGCCTAGACATTCTGAATCTCTAGGAACTCTGAAATTTATATATAATTCTCTTCTCTCATGAAGAAGGATCTGATAAACCAGTAGTCAGCCATGTGCACAGGCATTTAAATTTGACCACTTTTGGAGGGGCATAGTAAACACACACAAATGAAAGGTTCTTGTAACTCTCTCCCCATCCCCCACCCCTGATTTCTCAGGATGCCTCTGGCAGGGATGCCCAGCAGCAAGGAGGCAGCAGCACGCCTGGCAGCAGCACTCCCCATGTCCCTTCAGCCTGGGGACAGAGGAAGTAGCAGGGTGGCTGGCTGAGCTCCTCCTCCCCACACTCCTACAGCTGCTGCTTCTCCTTCCCTGCTGCTGGAGTCCCAGGGCTGCTGCCTGCTTTGCAGACACCCACTGAGGTGAGGCAGGGGGTGGAGGAGCTCAGGGGATAGGGGTGGAAGAGCTCAGCCAACTGCCCTGCTGCTTTCTCCCTCCCTGGCTACAGGAATGGAGGTGCATGCCTCTGCTTGACCCTCCCTTGTGCATACCCCTGTCAGTAGTCAATTATGTTTTGTATAATCACATCAGGAGAATATTCACTTAGCCACTAGGCCATATGTGACATTATATGTAACGGTTTACTTCATAAATACATAGGTATATTGTGTGTACAGGAGCTGACCACAATTGGGCCCTGACCCTGGATTGATGCTTGCAGGTGAAACCATAATACAAATTAAGCTGGTTCGTAAAACTCATAGTCTTAAAGTGCTATAATGGATAAAAAGACTTTTTTTATAAAAGCTTTGAACAAATAACTTAAGCTAGTAACATATGTAAAGGTAATGATATCTGCCTTTTGTTTTTAAAAGTATGATGTGGCTGCTTTCCGCCATCCCACAGGCAGCACCTGCTCACAGAGGTAATTGATCCGGCCCTGGAAGGTTAACTAGTGTAAAAATGATCCTTAATGGCATAAAGGCATACCCTTTTCCATCTTCCAGAATGCATGCCCCATCAGTGCCTGGCCCAAGCAGGGGACGCTAATGATCCAACCAGTGGACCAAATTCGGTGATGAATCCTGGTCACATGCCACCTGAGGCATGTGCATAAACTAAGAAGCAGCACTGGGGGTATGGCCAGAAGAAAGAGGTTGGATGCTCCTGTACTGTCAATCTTTGCCAGTGGGTGCACCCCATTAGGACCTTTAACAGCCAGCATAGGTTAGAGTAGTCTTCTAGTTCATACTCAGGAATTGGCACAGTGCATGTCATGTCAGTGCACAGCTTTGCAAGAGACAAAGAGCATAAATTCCTAATTCCTCCCACCTTCTCAAAGACTATACTCCCCACTTCTCCCAGTTGAGATTATTTGTTTTTAAGGAGTATTTTTATTAGGGCCACAAGTGACTAGCCACTTTGTGCTTCTTTCACACACTGCACTGTGTATGGTACAGAGTAACACTTTCACAATATAACTTCTACTAAATAGCATCTCTTCTTTTGCATTTAGCTTTTTCCATCATTTTCTGCACTAACTTGTCAGGCTGTTCTTTATTCCAGTACTAAATGGCCAAAAATACTAAATAGAGCTAAATATTGCTATTTACTCTGTAGTATTCAAGCTAAGGAAGACTATGGCCCAAAATAATTATGCTCACACAATCCTTTTCCAGAGTAATATTATGCGATGTATTTTAAAGGTACTTCTTAGATAGATAAACTCATTCAGTCTTTGGATTCAGGCCACATTCCACTAAGCATATAAATACTCAAACTGTGCAGTAAGTGTCCACAAATGCACTGCCTCGAATACCTAATATTTCAATTTTAGCAGCAGCAAACTAGGCTTCTTCACTTTAAAAGGTCAGATTTTAGTACCAATGATGAAAGCATGGAAAGATTTAGACATCTGTTTTATTTTTTTCTTGAACCAATGGGATTGGGTCAAGCTACTGATCCATCTATTTATATCATCCCTTTCAACAGGTGAACTAGGCAGTCGCCTGGGTCCGTAGATTTGACTCAGCTACCCCTCCATCAGGCCAAACTTGAGTGGAGTTGTCTGGTCTCAATGCCATTCACTCATTCTATCTTATAGTATTACTGAGTTCTCTTTTGTCCCTCTTGTAACGGTGCCTCCCATAAGGCTTTATGGAAATATGCTTATGCATATTTATATGATACAACTGGAGTATGTTTTATGCTACATATGTCATGTAACATATCTATGTAAAGGTTATGATCTACTGAATATTGGTGGCATATTTGTTTGATTCTAAGTAGGTTTTAGTGAAGCAGTTGGTCAACTTCCTGAGAAAAGACCATTATCAGTAAATGTCCAGTCAAGAAGCCCTTAAGCCAACAATTAACTTGGAAATGCCAGTCTGCATCTGGGCTTTCCCAGGGATGTGGCTTGGCTGGTAAGGAACTCAGTCATGCATGGACATGTGACTTGCCCAGTTGACTCCAAAACTCCATTTTGTAGCTAGACTTTGCATAGGAGAGAGCAGGGGGTTTCCACCCAAAAGAGAGAGTCTACTTAAACCCTTGGGAGACCCCTCCATTTTGTCTTCAGCTGGCTAAAGAGAGATCCTCTCTACCCCCAGTGATATCTGAAAGGAACTGAAACAAAAGGGTGTGAGTGATTGCTGGACCCAGATTAGGAGAGTAGTCTGTAAAAGGAAGCTTACTGGATGAGGTTTTTATCTGTATTCAGTTTCAGACATAGACTTGTGTGTTTTATTTTATTTTGTTTGGTCATTCACTTTGTTCTGTCTATTACTTGGAACCACTTTCTGTATTTAACAAAATTACTTTTTACTTATTAATTAACCCAGAGAATATATACCTGGGGGCGAGGGAAACAGCTGTGCATATCTCTCTATCAGTGTTATGGAAGGCGAACAATTTATGAATTTACCCTGTATAAGCTTTATACAGGGTAAAACTGACTTATTTGGGGTTTGGACCCATTAGGAGTTGGACATCTGAGTGTTAAAGACAGGAACAGTTCTGTAAGTTGCTTTCAGTTAAGCCTACAGTTGTTACGGGACATGGTTCAGACCCTGGGTCTGGATTTGCAGCAGGCTACCAGGTCTGGCTCAAACCAGGCAGCTCACTGAAGTCCTAAGCTGCCAGGACAGGAAAGCAGGGGCAGAAGTAGTCTTGGCACATCAGTTGGCAGCCCCAAGGGGGTTTCTGTGATTCAACCCATCACACCTCTTGCCTATATTAGTATGAATATTAATCCTTTGTGAGTAATCCCAGCATTCCTAGCAAAGAATATCCAGAGTCTTGGGTTTTGTTTTTTTGTTTGTTTGTTTTATCTCTCATGCATTCATGTTGGTGTACAAGTTATAAGAATGTCTTTTCAGTGTCAGTATGAATGGAGTCATCCCAAATATACAATTATTTGAAGTGACACCTCGTGACTCACTGCCTTCAGACAAAGTTTTACTGGGTCCAAACTTTGGCAGGTTTTAGGTTGTCAGAAATACTTCACTGCCATTTCTTTGCCAGCATCCTATTTGATATGCAATTTCAATTTGTCTTTTCAAATATTCATGAATAAGGTAGTACACAACACCACTGAATTATGTAAATACTTTAAATGTGAAATTCATGACTCAGATCTGAATGTGGCAAACAAATATGCAGAGAGAGCTATATCTTGTCCAGGCCATGTGCCATTGTAAGTCAGTATAAAACTGCATGTCTTGAGTCATACAATTAAACTTCTACTCAGGCAGAAAAGTCCTGCAACAGTAATGCAACCAGACTGCATCAATATATATTTCCCATGAATCGACTTTGAAAGGAAGTAAAGGAAGATTTCCTTTCAATGCCTTTCTGAGATTTGTTGAAAGAAAGTGTCACAGAAGAGAACAAGCAGGGACACAGCTAGGTGTTGCCTGGAAGGATATCAGGGGTATCAGTTTCAGATGGCATGACAGAATGAAATCTGATAGAGAAGTGCTGGAGAAGATATCATTGCCAAGGTTAGGTTGCACATATCCTATCAGACTCAATTTTAAAATATTTTCTTCCTTTTAGATCTGTGTTTGCCTGTCAAGCTTTGATTCTTAGGAGGATTTAATGATGATTAAGGGAGAGATAAAGGAAAAGCTTTTCTTTCCCTACCCTCTAGCAAATTCTAAACCAAGCAATTTGCAGCTTAAATGACATTCCACAGTCTTTACCTTTTGTTAAAGCATTTATCCAGAGATAAGCTAGGAGTTTTAGAAGAATAGACTAAAACAACTTTTGAGTATTCTGTATAGTGTTAACCATAGAATAACGTGGACAGAGGATGATTTAAAACAACAATAAGGGAGAGAACTCAGGTAGCACATGAATACAAATAATCAATATTGCAAATCTCATGATATCAAAAGGACTTGACTGTCATATCTAAATATTAACTTGATTTGTTTAAAAAAAAAAAGTGCCTTTGGACCAGATCTTCAGGTGATGTAAATAGGTGTAACTTGATTGTGGAGCTATATCAGTTTCCACCAGCAGGAAATTTATTTTAATTTGATCTTTTATATCCATTCCTGGGTACGAGTTTTGAAAGATGGAAGAATGAGCTCCTTAATAAATCTCAAAGTTCAAATAACTGAACCCAGTAAGAGGCTGGAACAAGATGACAAAATCAGAGCTGAGAGAAAGTTTTAGAGCAAAATTTGAACACGGGTAACAGTCACCATGTTTCAACCAAAGCCAAATTTTAAGGTTTGTAGAAACATCTTGCCCCTCATCTCTCCTCAACTGATCCCATTCTCTTAACTTTTCCAGTCTTTTCAGGTGAAAGGGCAGTGGTCTTTACTTTCTTCCCTAATGTTTCTATAGTTACCATGCACTGGGACATCTACAACTGTGGTAAGGAGCCCAGCATCAGTGGCAGTAGGACATTTTCCTGATAGAGTTGCCAAGTGTCCGGTTTTCAGCCAGAACACCTGACTGAAAAGGGACCCTGGCAGCTCTGGTGAGCACCACTGACCAGGCCATTAAAAGTCCAGTCAGCTGCACAGCAGGGCAGCTAAGGCAGGCTAATCCTATCTGCCCTGGCACCGAGCTGAGCCCAGGAAACAGCCAGCAGGTCTGGCTCCTAAGTGAGGGCGGGGAGCATGGGGTTCTGCGTGCTTTCCCTGCCCCGAGCACTGGCTCCGCACTCCCATTGGGGGAGCTGGGGAGCAGTGCTTGCAGGAGCCTGTCTTAGCCCCACTGTGCCACTGCCCAGGAACCACCTGAGGTAAATTTACACCTTAACCGCAAGCTCCAGCCCCCTAACCTGGAACACCCTCCTGTACCCCAAACCCTTCATACATAGCCCCACCCCAGAGCACTCACCCCTCCTGCACTCAACCCCCCTGCCTCAAACTACAGCCCCTTCTCACACTCTGAATCTCTTGGCCCCACCCCCCAGCCTGGAACCCCCTCTTGCACCCCAAACCTCTCATCCCCAGACCCCAACCCAGAGCCCACATTCCCAGTCCAGAGCTCATACCCCCTCCCACACCCCAATCCCCTGCCTCAACATGCAGGCCCCTCTCACATTCTGAATCCCTCAGACCCACCCCCCAAGCCTGGAGCCCCCTCCTGCACCTCAAGCCCTTCATCCCCAGCCTCACTCCATAGCCAGCAACCCCAGCTGGTAGCCCTCACCCCCTTCTGCACCCCAAGTCCCTGCCTCAACTTGGAGCCCCCTCCTGCACCCTGAACCCCTCATTTCTGGCTCCACCCCAGAGCCCGCACTCCCAGTTAGAGCCCCCACCCCTTCCCACACACCAACCGGGTCCCCCAGCATAGTGAAAGTGAGTGAGGGTGGAGGAGGGTGAGCCACTGAGAGAGGGAGAATGTAGCAAGTGGGGGGCAGGGCCTTGAGGAAGTGGCAGGGAAGCGGGAGGGGCCTCAGGGATGGGTGGGGCTAGGATGTTTGGATGTGTGTGATTAGAAAGTTAACAACCCTATTTCCTGACCCAGTTGCTTAGATGGAAATGGGGGTGCAGGCAGAAGGCTGCAGGATATAACAGGCCTCTTTATGTAAAAATGCCAGAGGAAGTGAGCAGCTTGTTCAAATGCACTCTGGGTGCATTAAGAGGGGAGATGGTGGTGCAAAAGCATCTCCCAACAGACTGAAACATTTACATGGTGCAGGAGGGAATGTGATGGGGTGCGGATTTCTGGTGAAAATGTTCCCATTTATATTATTATATTCTATTTCTAATGTTGCAAATAAGGCTTTCCTATAACCCAGTAATAGAATTCACTGTATGCATATGTGTTTAATTATTTTTAAGTATTTCTCACATATTATGTAAGGAATTTCATTGTTACTTTCTCTCTCTGAAATAGTGAAATCACTGTAGAAAAACAGCTTTAACCTTAAAGAAGTATTTCATCTTAATAATGTCATCATAACTTTCAATGATTTATTCGTTATTGTTTACTATACTAAAGGAAGAGTGTGATAAATATATTTGCTGCCTGTAAAAAAAAAATATATATTCATTGGTTTCTGGACACCAAGATCTCTGTGTGTGCCAGGAAAAAAAAACACCACATGATGTTTCTGTGGGCTGGATTTTGCATTTGGATATCTTATTTATCTGAAAGACGCATTTAATCACAGTGCTTCTCAAATCAAGATCCCAATGAATGTGTGTGTTGTCAGGCTTATACAAATGGTGTTTTGGGATCTTTTTCTCAGAAACTGTCTAGAATTGGTTATATACAAGACATCTGTTCCTAGTATACTCAATTCAGATGACTATATTAAGCTGATACGGGGAGGGGTCTGCAACTTGTGTCATTGGGTTACACAATGATTCTCATGGGTACTGCTCGAACAGTTGTGGTACACATACACATCTGCCCCAAGGTGTTCTTTTGGAGAATGACAGTGTTCTACAGCATTCACATTTATTCTTGAAACCCACTTGAACATAGCTTGGGTTCAAATCATCACATGAATACAGCAGGAGCTACAGTATTTGCTAGCTCTCCACAAACCTCACTCCTATTTTGTTTTTATCGAGGCAGAGAGCCCTTGTATTTACCAGCTCAGATTTTTTTTTAATGTATACATGACATAAAGCAATGAGAGCTTGCTATATACTTCAGTACCAACAGTCTGCTCCGTCCCCTGCAGTGCAGAATTCCACCCTACAAAAGGACAGGTGACTGTTGGTCTGTGCAGCCACACCCACATCTCTGCACAACTGTTCTGTTTGGACCCAGCAGAGAAGGAGATGGAGAGATGGAAACAGAGGGAGCTAATAGAAAAACAGCTGCCTACTGTGGACACTTTATTGTTTAGGGCTTCAGGCAGCAAAACTGAAACTAACACAAAGTGAGGCTTTGCACTGCAGAGAGGGCCGTGCTCAAACATTTAAAGGGACAGGACATCACAGTGACAACTACAGAACACATGTCCTACCCATTAAGATTAGAATAGCTGGTAGACCATCTAGAAGGGTAGAGAGCTGTCAGACTACAACCTGACAGAGATTAATTCACTTCCCAGAATAACTAATGCCAGATTGCATCATATGCAGTTGTAAAATCTAGGAATACTGCACCTGTGTTCTACCTGGTGTAGAAGCCATTCTTGATGTAGGTGCTGAGTGCCTGCACTTGGTCACAGATATTTAGGGTGGTTTTCACACACCAGACATTCCGGTACTTCTGGGAATGGCAAGGATAGGCCTCTCACCACTGTGTTGTGCTATGAAGTGTCCCATCCTATACTGGACGAAACCACATCCAGTTTGTCTCAATGCCATACAGGGGACAAACCACCCCAGAATAAGACATTCTGGTTTAAACTGGATGAATGGCTTCCCTGCAGATACTTGGTCTGAAACCTGTGTGATCCATACTCAGGATTTTGCTATAAGAAGTTAGATCAGGAACCTGCAAAAATATTTGGTGTCTGTTATGAAGTGGTCTTTTAACAAAAGATTAGAATAAGATTGTGTTGGGTACCTAAGAAATACTTTACAATGGCATTTAAAGCACATGGAGTCCTTGCTCAAGTTTGACTGCATTTTTGTATTTCATTGAAGGTTTTTTAATAAAATAAAAATTCTGGAAAATCATCAGAAAATAAAATAAATAATGATTACAAATCTCTGTGAATTAATTTTCCAAAAAGATGATGTTGTTTTAAGTTTAAAATATTACTAAAGACAAGCAGATTTTTGTTTTTGTTTTGCATTTAATCAATTTGGATAAATTACTTCCCATGTTTCTGAACTGAGAGCTTATATCTATTCTGAGACATGCCAGATTGCCCATAAATTATGTGCTTTCAAAAAACATGTAATTTATTATGGAGCTACTCCTTTTCTCCTTTCAGTCCATATTGGGAATACATAATAGTTGTTCAGGTTAAGTGCAATAATCGTTCTATAAATCATACAATATATGCCTTTATTGATGTTGTCTTTGCTACCAATTTTAGGTTCAGCAAACATTCAAGGCCTCTGGAGTAGATTGATTTCTGAATGTGCTTCTGAGGCTGTATTCCTCCCTTCATTTTCCCTGCTGTACAAGTTTAGAGAGTATATAAGTCTGAACATGCAGCTGACCTACCAATAATAAACGGTTTAGCAGCATGAAAACAACTCTCTGAAGAAATGACATTACACAGCTCTGGTTCAACAGCACTGTGCCAACTTGTTTAGCACTTTACACTGAAATATGAGCAAACTCAACCAACTCTGCTAGAATCAAGTTGATTTTTTTAAATTTCATTCCACTAATGGTAAAATCAGTTTCAGTTATCTCAGCCTTGCGTTGTTTCTCAAGCTGCTGCACCAGTTAATAGCATTATATAGGATTGATAGTATGTCTGAATGTTCATAGCATATAGTATGTGCTGGCATGAGTCACTGAGGACTGTGCTGTAGGTCCTGGTTCTTTGGTTGATCAAATACTGTATCATCTGGAACTCAGCTGGCCCAAGGAAACCTAACATTTGTCAGATACTGTGATGAGTTAGGGGGTGTAGCTGTACAACTTATGAATTCTGGATGCTATTATGAATGTATCATGAAATTACTGACATGTAAAGCGTGTGTGTGTGTATGTATGTTGTGGCAAAGTACCTCCTTCTTCTCAGCAGGCTCAGTCCTTTTTAGCCTTGGAGACACAGGTTTGGGTAAAGCAAACCCTTCTAGGTAGCACAGGGTCTGGCTAATCCTTCCCTCAGTCAAGCCTGGTCTACACTATGCATTTAAACCAATTTTAGAAGCATTAAACCGATTTAACGCTGCACCCGTCCACACAACAATGCCCTTTATATCGAAATAAAGGGCTCTTTAAACCGGTTTCTGTACTCCTCCCCGATGAGAGGAGTAGCGCTGAAATTGGTATTACCATATCGGATTAGGGTTAGTGTGGCCGCAAATCGATGGTATTGGCCTTTGGGCGGTATCCCACAGTGCACCATTGTGACCACTCTGGACAGAATCCCTAAATGGAGTAGCTCATCATTTCTGCGGGATCTGACATGAATGGCTGTGCGTCTCTGGTACACTGGTTCTCTTAGTACACGCGCCCCATATTTGGGCAGGATGGCCTATTTTTAGATCCAACACAAAGGAGGAATCGACCGGGGAGTCATTTCCGTTTTTGTTCTTTGTGCCCCCGGCCAAGCTCAGGCAGGGCACCATGACAGCAGTCAGACAGGTACAGACGAATAACTGTTATTCTTCATTGCCAATTTACAAGCGGCGATGGTGGGACTAGTGAATGATCCGCCGCTGGGCACTATGGTTTGAGGGGAGACGGCTGTGCTAGTGTGCAGTACCGCTTCATGTTAGCGGCATCCATTACACATACCCCCGGGTGACAGTGAGAAAAGGCAAACGGGCTCCCTTGTTGCCCCTGACTATGGTGTCTGCCAGGGATCTAGGGAAAAAGGGCGCAAATGATTGTTGCGTTGCTTTCATGGGAGGAGGAATGAGTGATGACATTTACCCAGAATCACCCCGCCGACACTGTTTTTTGCACCTACTATGCATTGGGATCTCAACCAGAATTCCAATGGGCGGGGGAGCTGCGGGGAATTATGGGATATGCTCTTAGGTGATAGATACCCACATGTGCAACGGCTCCTCTTGAAATCGATTGCTTATACTGCGGACGATGGGGGAGTGCTTCACACCGAGGGCCCGAGTGTAAGAGTGTGGCGTTATGTTTGTGTGCCGGGCGTGCTACCTTCGTACTTTTTATACCATCTGTTTTTGACATAAAAACCTTGTTTTTATGTTAAAATCAGAATAAATCCCGTAGTGTAGATTATACCCTCAATCCCTGTGAGCCCTTATTATGTTTAGTGCTTCCTCTTTCTGTGGGTACAAAGCGCAACCTTACTTTCTGGACGAGT
>NC_133770.1:204987676-204999225 GCF_003597395.2 Chelonoidis abingdonii
GTTCAGAAGCTTGCTGCCACCCTACTTGCTGGCAGCTTTCCTGCTTCTCTTCATTCCCCTTTCTTCACAACGGGTTAGTGTTTTCAAAAGGTCTTCCATAGCAGATTGGAAGCGGTGGACCGTAATGAGCTTCGGCTGGTACCCCTTTATTCGCGCGAGCTGAAGCGCCTTATGTGGGTCGCGCGCCGCCGCTGGGTGGTGAGTCTCTGGCCTGCAGTGGAGAGAGTTGGGGGAGAGGGCGCTTGTTACCCCATGGACTAAATACTACCTCCCTTTGTGCCATTTGTCCTGGGTACTGCTCCATCACTGTTATGTTGGAATCTCACACATTGGATGACGAGCAGTGCAGCAGCTGCACACACCGGATGGCATATTCTAACTGGGGAATGTTTAACTTATGATTCGTGCATTTGAACTACGCAAAGTTTGCCTAACCAACGTCTGCTCTTAGGAGAAAACTTCGTCTACTTACCTATTCATCGAGTAGGGTGGGTACAGCACGCTCGCGCCACTGGAAGCGGCAGATTAATTGAGCGGCCCAGGACGAAGTAGAAAAGAGGAGTCGAAGTTCCCGAGGAAGGGTGTGGGTGAAATAGAGGGAGAGACAACAGGAAAATGACGGTGGAGAGAGAAGGTCACTCAAGCTGGGGAAGGAGATCCCATAGGCGGAGGAAACTACTGAGTTATGTAACAGCTGCATGCGGTCAGGGAAACCCTGCAGCCTGCATTCTTGACAGAGATTGATCCCAAGCTTGCTGTGACAGGGAGAAAAACTAGCAGTTGTGCATTGCGGAGGTGTGACTGCCCTATGTCATTCCTGTTTCTCCAGGGTATTTTAATCTGTACTGGGTCTGGTTTCTGGTAGGCTAATAAAGAGCAGTGTGTGTAGAGGTTGGCTGGTGTAGTTATGTAAGTGTAGTTGTGTGGTGTCATTTGTCTTTACAGGTCATTCCCGGATATCTATCAATACAGATTGTGTCCTGATTTAAACTGAAGTTTTGCAAATTGTTTCTCTTTCTTTCAGTATTGCAGCATATTATCTTGCTCTGAGATGGGTGGACATAAACTGTAACAGAAGCTTCAAACCGGTCCTTTTGGTGTGGATTTTCTCTAGAAGAGAGGTGGCATTTTGTTTGTTAGGAACGTGCTGGGCGGCCAAGTCTGAGGGACGAGATCAAGCCTGCACCCAGAGATGCTTAATAAGGTCTGATATAGTGTGTCCAGCTCTTAGAAAGGGGTGAGACTTGCGGTCTCGCCACCTCCTACTGTGTGCCAGGCTCCTGGAGCTTTAAACACTGAGCGAACTCAGGGGTCGCGCAGGGGGCTTGAGGCTTGCTCATGCGGAGGGTCGCTGGAGGGCGAGGGCGGGGTTGCACGCGGAACTGGATCTATGACAGTATGCAGAGATGTTTAGAATAAGATTTTAATAAATTTCTGAACTCGGAATGCACTGGCCAGGGTAGACAGGAAAGCCCCGCGAACCATTTGAAATTTCATTCCTGTTTGCCCAGCGTGGAGCTCTGTTCAGCACAGGTTGGCGTATGCAGTCCCAAATCCAAAAAGAGCTCCAGGATGGACCATACGGGAGATACTGGATCTATCACTCATATGGGGAGATGAATCTTGTCTATCACAGCTCCGTTACAGAAGACAAAATGCCAAGCATTTGAAAAAAATCCCAAGCTATGATACAGCAGTCCACAGCACAGTGCTGTGTGACAAGCGTAACGAAAGCCAAAGAATCAAATGGACGGCTCAAGGAAGGAGGGGAGTGGGTACCGAGGACTCCAGCTATCCCACAGTCCCTGCAGTCTCCGGAAAATTATTTGCATTCTTGACGGAGCTCCAATGCCTGTAGGGTCAAACACATTGTCCAGGGGTGTTCAGGGTATATCTCATCAATGTTACCTCCCCTGCCCCTCATGAGAAAAAGGGAAAAAATCGTTTCTGGCTTTTTTATAAGATCACCCTATCTATTGCGTGTTGTGGTAACACGGTGCAGCGGCAGTGAACGCAGCATCCTCTGCCCTCCTTCCCCAGTGGCAGACGGTACCGTACAAAGACTGATAGCCGTCCTTGTTATCACTCCATGAGTGCTCCTGGCTGGCCTCAGGTGGTCGGTCAGGGCGCCTGGTAAAAATAGGAATGACTCTCGGTCATTGCGGTAGATGGTACAGAACGGCTGGTAAATGTCTTCATCATAGCAACTAGGGGCTGAGCTCCATCAGCCCTGCCCCTTTTCATGTCTAAAGAAAAGATTCTGTACTGCCTGGACTTCATAGCAGCGGGATGCTGCCTCCCCCTCATTTTCTCTCTCTAAAAGTCAGTGTTTCTTATTCTGCCATTCTATTATTACTCCATCACCACAAATGGGGGGGATGCTGGAATGGGTAGCCAGGAGGGTTGGGGGAGCAGGGAACAACGGGTGGGTTGTTGCAGGGGCATTCCTAGAATGGCATGTAGCTCATCATTTCTGCGGGATCTGACATGAATGGCTGTGCTCTCTGGTACACTGGTTTTCTCTAGTACAACCTGCCCATTTCTGGCAGGGACTGACTATTTTTTTATACAACACAAAGGAGGAATGACCCGGGAGTTCATTTCCGTTTTTGTCTTTGTGCCCCCGGCCAGCTCAGCAGGGGCACCCATGACAGCAGCAGACAGGTACAGAACGACTGATAACTGTCATCTCATTGCGCAATTACAATGGCACAGCAGATGGTACAGAATGACTGGTAATCATCTGCTTCTGCAAAGACAAATGAGTGCTGCTGTGTAGTGTTGCAGGTACGCGCTCTGTTAGCGGCATGCCAGGAAGGGTTCAGAGCCTTGCTGCACCTAACTTGCTGGCAGCTTTCCTGCTTCTCTCATTCTCCCCCCTTCTTCCACACCAGGGAGGGTTTCAAAAGGTCTCCAGCAGTTGGAGCCAGCTGAACCTAATTAGTTCCCTGGTAACCCCTTTTCCAGCTGAACCTTATTTCCCCCTGGTTATCTCTCCTCAGTGGATTGGGAGAAGCCTTTTAACCCCCTGGGACTAAATACTACCCCTCCCTTTGTAGCCATTTGTCCTGGGTTTGCCACAATGTATGTGAATTCACCATTGGTGACAGGGCATGCAGCAGCTGCACACCCGATGAGGAACAATGGGGAATGTTTAACTTTAATGATCGTGCTTTGACTACGCAAAAGTTTGCTAAACAACGTCTGCATCTTAGGAGAAACTTAGTTATACCTATTCTCGAGTAGGGGGGACAGCAAGTGAGCACTGGAGCAGCAGAAAATTACCCCAACAGAATAAAGAAAATCAAGTTCCCAGGAGGTGTTTAAATAAGGAAACACACAGGAAACATGGGGTAGGAGAGAGGAAGGTCACTCAAGCTGGGGAAGGAGACTCCGTGGCGGAGAAACTACTGAGTATGTAACAGCCTGCATGAGGCAGGGAAACCCTGCCAGCCTGCCTTCCTTGACAGAGATGATCCCCAAGGATGCTCAAGGGAAGAGAAAACTAGCAGTGGGCATTGCAGGTAGAATATGTATTGTTTTCTATCTAATCTGTACTCTCATGTATTCTGTATGGCTAACTAAAGGAGCAGTTGTGTTAGACTTCTGAGCAGAGAGTGTGTGGTGCATCTGCTTTACAAATAATCCCGGATATCTAATAATACAGTTGTGGCCTGATTAAACTGAAGTCAAATGTTTCCTCTCTTTCTTTCAGTATAGCCAGACAATTACCATGTGCTCCTGAGAGTTAAACTGTAAACCAGAAGCTTCACACCTTTGGGTGGATTTCTGAGAGAGGGCATGTTTAACTATAGGGCAGTCTAACGGATCAGCCCTGCACCCAGAGAAGCTAAAAGGCTGAATAGTGGGTTCCAGCTCTCAGAAGGGAGTGTTAGACTGCAGGTCTGCACCCCAACTGTGTGCCAGGCTCTGGAGGCTTAAAACACTGGCAGATCCAGGGTCCCAGAGGCTTTGATTCTCATCACAGCAGTCTGGTAGGTGACCAGCCGGGTGCACCTGACTGGATCTATGACAGCTATGCAGAGATGTTAAGAAAAAAGATTTAACATAAATTAATCTCTCCTATTTCCCATCCTGGTCAGCTGTCTGTCCAAGGAGAATTTAATATAAAGTATCAATGTAAGTAAATATATATGCACTTCAGCTCCTAGGTGCTGACTTTCCAAAGCGCTGAGGGGTGCTTGATCCCTGGCTCTGCCCCAGGCCCCATCCCACTCTACCCCTTCCTGCCAAGGCCGCACCTCTGCCCGCCTCTTCCCATTCCCATCATGCCTCTTCCCGCCCAGTTCTACCCCCTTTCCTGAGCATGCCATGTCCTCACTCCTTCCCCCTCCCTGTCAGCCTCCTGCCCACCACGAAACAGCTGATTGCAGCAGGCAGGAGGTGCAGGGAAGGAGGGGGAGGAGCTGATCTGCAGGGCCACTGGTGGGCGGGAGACACTGGAAGGTGTGGGAGGGGACTGATAAGGGGGCTGCCAGTGGGTGCTCAGCACCCACCATTTTTTCCCTATGGATACTCCAGGTGCACTCAAATGAGGGGTGAATAAAATTCACTTTCCCCATTTAAAAAAAAATTACCGAAATAAATTTTGAATAGCTCTAGTACCAAAATGGGACAACAGCAGAAATGTGGCAGGAAAACAGTATTCAGTGAGAAGTAATGGTAAGCTGTTCAGGTAAAAAAATTAGTTTTTATTTGACCAACTTCTGAAAAATCACATTTATGTGCATGTTATACTTTGAGTGTGACATTTGAGTGTTTTTTACTAATATAAACAAAGATGTTTGCTCTTTGCATAGCAAGAAAAAAACTGCCAAAATGGCTGTCCTGCACACTTTCTTCCAAAAGAAAGAATTCATTTGCCCTGATTCAGCAAGGCACTAAAGCATGTGCTTGAATGTTTTACTGAATTGAAGCTATAGGTAGCAACAAATAAAAGTCAGTGAAAAGACTTTTGAAAATATTTCCTTTCACTTTATTACTTACAAAAAAGTGTTATGAAATTCTATCAGTGATATGAAACGTGAGCAAATATAAATATATTGATTTGATGACTTGCACTACTTTTAAAGAATGAGACAAATGCCTACAGGATTAGTCTGATGTCAATCAAATTCTGGTAGCAAAAACTACAATAAATCAAAAGCAGTCAGAGCATTGACATAATTCTTTGTAACAAGTACCTTTTTACTCCAGAATTCTATTAATTGGTAACATGATTGGTGGGTTGTTTTTAATATAAATTTAGATAAATGCACTTAAAGCTACATATTGTATGTTACTCAAGTGCCATGTGAAAAGAAAATTTAGACTAACAATTTTTAGTATAATTTACATCTTTCACTTGTGTAAACACTACATAAAAATAACTACCATGATTTAACACTCCTGTCTTAAGATGACAGTAATTTAAGGCCCTAATGTTCTTTCCACTTACATTAATTTATTATACAAGAGTATCAATTTCAGTAAAGTTAGTCCTGACTTACTCTGGTGTAAATGAGAGGAGAATCAAACTCCATTTCTGTATGTGAGAATGCCACAGTAAAATATCTCCAAGTGTAAGACATTATACAGTCAGGGCTAATATAGATTTATTAAGCACTATTTTTCTGCCTTGTCTTATCTAAAGATATTAATATTAAGCTTATGCAGTTTAGGTAAACATATATTTGACTATATTAACATAATATTTAAGTATACAAACTTGTAATTTTGTTTCAGAGATTATAATTCCACCATATTTTGAATATTTAAGTGTTGGTTTACTATTATCTTATCATTTGACCCTCTTTTAACTTCGTTACAATGCTGCTGGCTGCATTGTACATTTAAGATATATAGGGGGCACACATTACAGTAGCCTACTGAATATTGCTGTCTTCTGACAGGCTTATTAACATATATGAAATCTAAGCAATTCCGCCTGTTAATACAGTATATAAACATAAAAATGTGTCATTTCTGCCTAGGAAAAGGTAACAAGAGGGAAATATTTAAAATGAAACTACCCAGTAAAAATAATTTCATCCTTCTGAATGTATACTGTACTAGAAAGTACAAACAAATTTTAAACAAAACTATTTGCTGAATCTCACATATTTCTACTTTAAATATAAGTGTCTTGCTAGGAAAGAAACAAACATATATTACTGTTATGATTTCTTTTACAAAAAGGGATAACTTGCTATCTAAAGCAAAAATTAATTTGCACCTCAACAGATGTAAGTGAAGACAAAATTATCCATCTGTCAGGTAAGAAATTGCTTTAAAACAGAATGAAAAGTGTTAGCTTTTCTTAAAACTGAATTTACACCTCGCTTTAGTGGGGAGCAATGTAGATAATGAGGTTACTCTGTATGTTTTAAGGTCATCTTCACAATTCTACACCACGCTCTCAGGAGTCTCTCCATATATATCTATGTACAGAATTTATGTGTGTTGTGCATGCGCACGCCCACACAAATTCTGTATATTACATTGCTTATGGAAAGTTTTGTCTCACATGAATTATCCATAGTATTTTCTAAATACATCATCATCTGTGTTCCTACTCCCACACAATCTAATGTAAACTGCCTTTTCAAAATCCAGCTGTCTGAAAAGTATTCATGGCTGATTCTCTTTTAAGTGGTTTCAATCCCATCTCTAAATGGTCATTTTTAAAACTTGTAGATGTACAAACTTAGACATACTACAAAACCAATAACTGAGGGCAAAAAACTGTATTTGCATGCTCCTATTTAGGGGCATAAGTCTGAATTTTGAAGTGGGCAAAAACTAGTGCTTCCAAAATTGCATATCCAAGATGATATTTTGAAATGTGAGTGCCTGAAGTTAAGTTCCTATATGCAAAGCAGCCCTATTTTCAGAGGTGTGCACCTGTGACTCTGATTGACTTCAGTATGGGCAACAGGTTTTCAGAATCTCTGAAAATAGGGCCACCTTTATTTAGGTGCTTAACTGTGAATTAAAAGGCTGAACATCAGGCATCAAATTCTCAACATTTTTTCCTCATTATCTGTGAAGCAAATTTAGGGTATCAGCATTCAAAAGTCTGCCTCAGATAAATTCAGTCTATACAGAGGATAAAATTGTCAGTATCTCCTGTATGCTAGAATGATAGAAAGAAATAGTAGAAACTCCCCCCCCCCCGCCCCCAGAAGATTAGTGCTGTATGGGGTCGGTACAAGGTATACCATCCTTTTTAGGGCAGGCTTTGGACCAGCACACCCCTGCTCAATGTCCTAGTTCTAGCTCTTTATGATATGTCTACACTGCATCTGGGAGTGGGCCTCCCAGCCCAGGTAGAACCATGGAATCATAGGGTTAAAAGGGACCGCAAAGATCATCTAATCTAACCCCATGCTAAAATGCAGGCTTTGTTGTGCCTAAACCAGCCAAGACAGATGGCTATTCAGTTCCTTTTGAAAACCTCCAGTGAAGGAGCTCCACAACCTCCCTTGACAGTCTGTTCCATTGTCCTAGTATTCTTGCAATTAGGAGTTTTTCTTCTGAGATTAATCTAAATCTACTATGCTGTATTTTGAACCCATTGCCTCTTGTCCTGTCCTCTGTGGTAAGAGAGAACAATGTTTCTCCATCTTTCTTAGGGCAGCCTTTCAAGTATTTGAAGACTGATATCGTATCGCCTCTTAATCTCCTCTTTTCCAAACTAAACAGACCCAGTTCCCTCAACCTTTGAACCAGCGCCGAATAGAGAGGTACAATCACCTCCTGTGGCTTGCATGCTAGGCCTCTGTTAATGCAACCTAAAACTGCATTTGCTTTTTTTTGCAAGAGCATCGCATTGCTGACTCATGTTGAGGTTGTGATCCACCACAACTCCTAGATCCTTTTCAGCAGAACTGCTGCAAAGCCAGTTTCTCCTGATTCTCTGTTTGTGCATTTGGTTTTTCTTTCTTAAGTGTAGCACCTTACATTTGTCTTTCTTTAATCTAATTTGTTGTTTATAGCCCAGTTCACTAATTTGTCAAGATCCCATTGAATTTTAGCTCCATCTTCCAAAGTGTTAGCAACCCCTCCTAGCTTTGTGTCATCTGAAAATTTGACCAATATGCTCTCTATTCCTGCAGCCAGCTCATTAACAAAGATGTTAAACAAGACTGGACCCAGAACTGATCCCTGTGGAACCTCATTTGATCCCCCCTCCAATCTGATGTCATTCCATTAGTAGTTCCCCTTTGTTTGCAGTTGTTTAACCAATTATGTATTCATAACATGCAGTTCCACCAAGCCCACATTTCTCCAGCTGACTTATCAGAATATCATAAGGGACTATGTGAAAAGCCTTGCTGAAGTCCAGTTACATTATGTCCACCCCATTCCCCCTATCCACCAAACCAGTTGCTCTCTCAAAGAAGGATATCAAGCTGGTTTAGCATGATTTGTTCTTAGTAAATCTTACCCCTTCATCCTCCAGGTATTCACAAATTGAACGTTTTATACATTGCCCTGGAAGCTTCCCACGTATCAAAATCAGGCCAACTGCTGTGCAGTTCTCCGGCTCCTCATTTTCCCCCTTTTTAAAAGATGGGCACTATGTTAGTCCTGTTAGTTCTTCTCTACTTCTCCCCTGTCATCCATGAGTTTGCAAACATTTTGTTGCCAGTGGTGCCAAGATTTCTTCAGCTGATTCCTTCAGTGCCCTCAGATGAATAGCATCATGCCCTGCTTATTTGAATTCATTCAAATTGGTGAGAAGATCTCTGATATGTTCTTTACTTATCCGGATCTGTATCCCTGCCCCTTTGTGTCTATGATAACTTCAATCATCCAGTCACATGTTATTTTCAGAGAGACAGACACTCGCTCTAGTTCAAACTCAGTTCATCTGAGCCAGGGGCGGCTCTAGGTATTTTGCCACCCCAAGCACAGCAGACAGGCTGCCCTCGGCCGCTTGCCTGCGGGAGGTCCCTGGTCCTGCGGATTTGGCGGCACGCCTGCGGGAGGTCCACCAAAGCCTCGGGACCAGCGGACCCTCCGCAGGCATGCCGCTGACGGCAACCTGCCTGCTGCCCTTGCGGCAACCGGCAGAGTGCCCCCCGTGACTTGCCACCCTAGGCATGCACTTGGCATGCTGGTGCCTGGAGCCGCCCCTGATCTGAGCTCAGACCCAGAGGGTATGGTGGGTTTGGACTCATGTGGCTATCCTGAGCGACCATACTACTATTTTTAATGTGCTAGCTCTAGCACACCTAGCATGAATCTGTCTGACCAGGCTGAGAGACAAGCCCTCAGACAAGTCTTCTGGGGATTATAGTCAAAGAAAGAGCTATGTCACTGCAGGCTGGAAGCAGAACTGGCTGGAAAACAGGGTCCAAAGCTACAGACAATTTGCCTTTGGCTCAAAACAGTGAGAGACCAATGGCGGGGAGTTCTTCCCTGGGAGAAGGTCTGTGGAAGGGAGGGTATGGCTAGACACCTGGAAAAAGGCCAGAGGTTTGAAGAGAAGCAGCTATGTGTTGCCAAAGCTCTCCAGTCACTTCAGCAAAGGAGCTAGGTGTAGAACTTGCTCTGATATCAATGAATTCTGCAATCGACAATGCTACTTTCCCCCATTTCACCATGATGCGGATATCAAATGTTAAATGGATGTGAGCCACTTTCCAATCGGCATGAGAAAACTGCAGTGCATGGTCTTTACTAAACTCACTAAAGTGTTAAATGTTAAAATAATTTTATAGTATTTAAATTCCATCCTCAATCCTACGGGGTTTTTAATTTTATTTTTCCCACTTGCAACTGAAAGAGAAGGGGACTTAAGGATCTTTTTTTTTTTTTTTTATAATACTGCAATATTTCTTTCATATTTAGAGTCCTTGACTCCCAACCTTTCGCGTTTTCATGGTCTTCACTGTTTATTGTCATTTGCTACAAAGCATCATCATATCACAACGCTGTTACATTTCAAACTGTTTTTTAGTTTTCACTCACTGAGAACATCCATTTTAACAGAAAACTGCATAGCCTGCTCAGCCATGCTATTTACTGATGTAACTCAAATCACACTCTCACTCAGTTTACTTAATTGGTCAATATTAAATGGAAGAATTATTCTTCAGAGTGTTAAACTAATATAAATGCAGGATGGAAACTGCTCATAGATTCTGTTCCATTATGCCCTCACATTGCCAGTAGAATATCACATTTCTACAAAATAGCTACCTCGCATAGTAGCCTCACAATTGCCAACTGTAATGAAAATCTTAAATATTTATTGTTCATAGCATATTTATGGTGATAAATGTCTGACCTTTTAATCTGATGAATGAGTAAATCAGGCACAGTTTACTTTTAAAGATACACAAATTAGACTAAATACTCCTTTTAGAAAAATGTGTTTGGCAAAATGACCGGGGAGAGAGGAATGATTTATATTTTTTTGTTGTATGTTCAGACCTCATCTTCTAGAAGTAAAATTAAGGATAATTAGAGCAAAAGATACAAATAATCTTTCCAGTAGGGAATTTTGGGCAAAATAATAATTGACCCAAATCTCCTCTCAAAATCCAGGCTTTTCTTTTCTAGGTTTTGAAATTGGTCAGAGATTTTCATTTTTGTCTGCCTCTCATAGACTCTCAGGTCAGAAGGGACCATTATGATCATCTAGTCTGACCTCCTGCACAATGCAGGCCACAGAAACTCACCCACCCACTCCTCTAACAAACCCCCTGACCTATGTCTGAGCTACTGAAGTCCTCAACTTGTGGTTTAAAGACTTCAATTCTTGATCTTGCTGAGGACTGAAATTGGAAATATTATAGTTTCAGGGAAACTGCACCTGTAACCTGCCTCCATGGTCTGCTCCAGGAATGCCCGCTCAGGTCTCAGGCCTCTAGCTGTCACTTCTTTCAGGGGAGGGACCCCATCCTTCTCCCTCTAAATTGGGGTTAAAGCTGCAGTCACATTTCACTCACTGGAATTCTCCCCAAGCAGCACTAAAATCCAGCACCTCCTCCTCTCTCCCCGCCCCACTCCTTGCTTTCTCTCTAGTGACTGTGACCAGCATGTTCCATTGCTTACATGTGACCCAAACAACTCTTTCAAAGCAGAAGACATTTATTTAAGGACAAAAGCATACAAAGAAAAAAATATAGGGATTTAAACACTTTATCCATATCTCCCTCATCAGTTTTAGAGATTCTGGCCTGTTCCAGCCTTTTCAACCCCTCAGCAAGCTGGAGTCCTCCTTTGGACAAAAGGTCATGTCTGCTAGATCAAAAGAAGTCCCTTCACTCTGTTTAGCTTAACCTTTATACCCCTGTCATAAACAAATAGCTAAGGGTTAATGTTTCTTTTACCTGTAAAGGGTTAACAAAGAGAACCAAACACCTGACCAGAGGACCAATCAGGAAACCGGATTTTTTAAAGGCTCAGGGAGGGAATGTTTGGGTCTGTGTCTTTTGTCTGGCTCTGAGCTATGAGAGGGGATCTTTTCTATCTTCAAGCTTCTAATCTTCAGTTTCCAAGTTGTGAGTACAAAGGTAGAAAAACAATAGGCTGTT
>NC_133770.1:205000816-205039801 GCF_003597395.2 Chelonoidis abingdonii
GAGAGGAAATTCTGGGTGGGAGAGAGGTGGGGGGAATAGTTTATTTCCCTTTGTTAGGAGACTCAGGGCATCTGAGTCTTGGGGTCCCACAGGGAAGTTTTGGGGGACCCAAGTGTACCAGCCACTGGAATTCCTGGTTGGTGGCAGGCCATCAGATCTAAGCTGGTAATTAAGCTTAGAGGGGTTCATGCTAGCTTCTCAGTTTATGAACGCTAAGGTTCAAATCTGAGTAGGAAAGCTACGACAGGCCCAGGCTTCTGGGCCTGAGCGTTTGGGCAAGGGGAAGACTGCCACCCATGAGTGGGGTGGCAGGGGGGACGCAGGCCCGCCCACTCCTCTGCGTCCCAGCCTGGGGCCCTAACAGCGGCAGGCAACCTGCTGCTGTGTCAGTGGGGATCCTGGCCGCAACATAGTGACATTGGCTCTGGTTCTGCTGCAGCCAGACGAGGGTCGGCTGCTCCTGGGCTATTTCCAGACTCCCCCTCGGGGCTTACCTGGATCCTGGGGTCATCCTCCGCAGGGTTCAGGTGCATGGGTTCGTCCCAGTTGGGGCTGGAGGGTAGGTCCGGCAGCTCCTCTGGGTAGCGAGCACAGGGGAGCTCCGGCAGCTCCTCTGGGTAGCGAGCAAATGGAAGTTTGGGCCACTCTGGGCGGCTACCCTGGGTTGCAGGAGTCTCTCAGCCTCGAGCTCCTGGAGGGACGTCTGCTCACTCCAGCTGCTGGGGGGTCACTGAGCTCGGAGGGCCCGCCTTTATACTTCTGGGTCGGCGCTTGACCCTTTGCAGGGCGGGCTCAGAGCTCTGTAGCTCCGCCCAATCTGGCCTCCAGCTGGGCTCTTCGTCCTATGAGGCGGCTGGGAGCCAGGCCACCTCACTACACCTCCTATACCTTTATCTTCCAGCTTCCTGAAAACAGGTAAAACCAGTCACTTCCCTTTTTCCTGAGAGGGGCCAAGCCTCCAGGTCCATCAATGGCTATTAGTCAGGATGAGAAGGCATGGTGTCCCTAGCCTCTGTTTTCCAAAAACTGGGAATGGGTGACAGGGAATGGATCACTTGATGATTACATGTTCTCTTCATTCCCACTGGGGCACCTGGCATTGGCCATTGTCAGAAGACAGGATACTGGGCTAGATGGACCTTCGGTCTGACCCAGTATGGCCCTTCTTAAGTTCTAAGGGCTGGGTATCTGCATAACCAGCTGTGGGATTTTGCGTTATTCACCCTTTAGTTATTTTAATGCCTGAAGGAGCTCAACAACTCTCCCCAATGAGCCAACATACAATCCTTGGCTCACAGAGATATAGCTAATATTTATTAAATTGAATATAACAGTATCAGTATACTCTTTGATTCATCACATCTGTCACAGAAAATACCAAAGTTGTTCTTGCTTTATTTCAGTCTCAGTTTTCAGAACCAAAATGTTCAGTTAGGCCACTATCCACTAAAATGAATGAGAGTGAGTTGGGGGTTCCCCAGGGTGGGGAGACCCAGATTGTGGGTTACTGTCAGGAGCAGAACACTGATATATAGGGGCACCGGGGTCTGGGAGAGACATAGGGGCCAGTGGCAGGTGAGAGACTGGCCTGCAGAGGACGTTCCGGAGCTGGAAAAGAGCAAATTCCCTGGACAACCAGCAGGAGGCACTGTGCCAGTGAGTTGTCGCCCGGCCACAGAGAGTCTTTCCACTGATTTCAACAGACCTATAATTCAGATATATTTTGGATAAATATCAATGTTTTTAGAAGGTTATTTGAATCAGTTTATCTTTTGCAAGTAAGCACTATTTTTGGTTGCAACTGAATTCAAGTGGTAATCATGATGGGGAAAGTAGCCAAAAAGTAACTGAATATTTGTTGACATCCTATTTTGGATGCACAGAGGTGCTATTACTTGTATTTCTTGATCTAAATTTATGTACAGTGTTAGCATATTGCCAATGGAGGCTTGGGAGAATGCTGCAAAATACATTTCCAATGTATTTACTGGCCAATTTGTTTTACATCACATCATTAGATTGATAATGTTTGCTTGGACCTAGTGGTTTTGTACAACGATCTCTTGCAAAGCATTACAGAAGACAGAAGAATTTTTCCCTATAGAGGGTTTGCTGCAGTTTAATAATCAAATAATATCATACAGTCTTCAGCAATGATGACCCTTTCGCCCCCCTCCCCTGCAAAGTGCTGATTAACAAAGGGAGTCATGTATCAGTGGGGTAGCCATGTTAGTCTGGAGCTGTAAAAGCAGCAAAGAGTCCTATGGCATCTTGTAGACTAACAGACGTATTGGAGCATGAGCTTTCATGGGTGAATACCCACTCGTCGATGCATGTAGTGGAAATTCCAGGGGCAGGGTATATATATGCCAGCAAGAAGCAGCGGTGGAGATATGAGGTAGTGTCAGTCAGGGAAATGAGCCTCTCTTCTACGCGTTGAGGTGTGAACACCAGAGAAGAACTGGTAATATAAAGGCCAATATACAAAAACCTGTAGGAGAGACACCTCAACCTCCCTGGCCACAAATAGCAGATTTAAGGGTGGCCATCCTGTAAGCAAAAAAACTTCAGGACCAGACTTCAAAGATGAAAATGTGGCTTAGTCATCTGCAAATTTGACACGATCAGCTCACGATAAACAAGACTGTGAATGGCTTGCAACTACAAAAAGCAGTTTCTCTCCCTTGTGTTCACACCTCAACTGCTAGGACAGGGCTCCTCCCTGAACTGAACTAACCTCGTTATCTCCAGCCTGCTTCTTGCTTGCATATATATACCTGCCCCTGGAAATTTCCACTACATGCATCCGACGAAGTGGGTATTCACCCACGAAAGCTCATGCTCCAAAACTTCTGTTAGTCTATAAGGTGCCACAGGACTCTTTGCTGCTTTTAAAGGGAGTCATGTTAATAGACTGTTTAAAATAAACTTGGAGAAAAATGCTCGAAGTTGAATTCAGTTAGACTCATGGTATATATATTGAAGAGTAGGGTGGGGAATGAAATGAGTCTGTGTCAGCAGCATTCCACCATTTCCCAAGACCCTGTGGGGAACTCCCCTGGGTGAGGATGGAGCTAGGCTGCTGCAGATGTCATTATTCCCCAACCAGCCCCACCAATATGCCCCATGACCTATATTACCTTGCCTAGGCCCTTGTGAGGCAGGATTCCTTTTTGGGAGGGGGGGCGGGTAAGCAGAAACCCACAGCAGTGAGTCTCAGAGCCAGGGTCTACAGACTGAGACTCATGGGGCTTGCGTTATGGCATTAAAAACAGCTGTGAAGATATTCAGGTGTAGGCTGGAGCTCAGGCTCTGAAGCCCACCCACCTCCCTGGACTTCAGAGATTGAGTTCCAGCCTGGGCCTGAACATCAGTACTGTTATTTTAGCACTGTAGAATGAATCCAAGTCTGTGGAGCTGAGCTCTGAGACTAGGGTGACAAGATAGCAAGTGTGAAAAATCAGGACACATTTTTTCCCAAGGGTGAAGAAGAGTATAATTGCATACATAAGAAAAAGTCCCTAATATCAGGGTATCTAGCCACCCTATCTGAAACTTGCTGCCATAGATTTCTGCTCACTGAGTTAGACTTACTCTTTGAGGCCATCGTAAAGGCATTCCCCTGTAGCCAGAAGCACAGAGGAGTGAAGATGCACACAGGAGCGGCGCCAGGATTTTTGGCGCCCTAGGCACAGGGCCAGCTCGCTGGTCCCGCGGCTCCGGTGGACCTGCCACAGGCGTGCCTGTGGATGCTCCACTGGAGCCGTGGGACCAGCGGACCGTCTGCAGACATGCCTGCGGGAGGTCAACCGGAGCAGTCTGCTGCCCTGCCAAATCCTGGCGCCCTAAGTGACCGCCCAGGTCGCCTAAATGGAAGCACCGGCCCTGGATGCACAGAGCCTTCTGCAGATCCACCAGGATTAGTGGAGTTTGGAGGCAGGGCTCCCTTCTGCCACTCCCGGCTGATAGAATGATTGGAGACAAACTCTGCAAGGAGATCCTGCTGGTTTTACTATGGAAGTGAATAATTTGGTGCCTTGGATTTATAATGATATATAAAATTTGCAAACTGTAACCAGTAAATACAGATTAAAGGAAGATTATTGTAAAATGGGATTTTTCCGAGGAGTACAAGGGAATTGAAATACACTGAGATTTAGGCACCTAACTCTCTGTGGTAACTTTGAAAATCCCAGCTGTAGTTCTAACTCAGGCAAAACTCTCATTAATTTCAGTAAGCACTGCATAAAGACCGCAGGGTTCCCCCTTTAAACTATAATGAAGCTGTCTAAAACATACTGTGTTAAATTTCATAAGGTACACAGGAAATTGCTTTGTGCAAACAGTTTTCAGTGAAAGTTTCTTTCTTTTAGAGCTGTTTTTCATCTATGGAACATCTTGTGAAAAGAGGTTAAAGTACTTGCCTCTAGGCTATAAAGAGTTGGAGGGGAAGAATATTAAAGGGGGATTAATGTTTTATTTTTTGTGTTGGAAAATAGTTTAATAAATAGCTGAGAGTTGAAGGGTTCATCTTTCTACTATAACAATGATTTTGGAGTAATCTTCAGAGTAATGGATGACCTGATAGCTGAGGTTTTCAGCAAGGGCAATGTAAATAATTCCTAAAATATAGAGCCGTTCTCTCTCATCCCAAAATATGCTTTCATACAAAATAAATGTCATAGGAAAATATAAATTCTGACCAAAAAAATTGTTTTCCCACATGAAATTTCAGAATGAAAATGTTTGTTTCATTTTGGGGAGAATAGAGGAGTTCGAGTAGAAAATTCTAAGCTAAAACAAAATGATGCTTTTTTTTCAAAACATTGATTTGTAATGAACAGTTTCGTTTTGACATTGTTTGAAATTTCCTATAGCAAAACCAAAATTTTCCAACCAGAAAAGATAAAGGGGTTTTTTTGTTCAGAATTTCTCACAGGAAAAAATTCACTTTCCTGACCACATCCATCAAACTTTTTTTAAAAACAAAAAAAAATCAATATTCTTTCTTTGATTGGATAATGTAAACTATGAATTAAAATACAACCAGATATGTATGAAATTGCAGATCTTCTATGTAATTGTGGGGGGAGGGATAGCTCAGTGGTTTGAGCATTGGCTTGCTAAACACAGAGCTGTGAGTTCAATCCTTGAGGGAGCCACTTAGGGATCTGGGCAAAATCAGTACTTGATCCTGCTAGTGAAGGCAGGGGGCTGGACTCAATGACCTTTTCAAGGTCCCTTCCAGTTCTGGGAGATTGGTATATCTCCAATTATTATTATGTTGCTGTCAGCATCGTTAAAGATTTTTTCATATACACTTTCAAATTTGAATCTTCCCCAGGAGGGGAACTGTGACACTACAATAAACCTGCATTCCCTGCTCCACCAAGAGGCACAGAGGAGGCATGAGCAAGGCCTAGTCTACACTACAAGTTTATGTTGAATTTAGCAGCATTAAATCGAATTAACCCTGCACCTGTCCACACAACGAAGCTCTTTACTTTAACATAAAGGACCCTTAAAATCGATTTCTGTACTCCTCCCCAACGAGAGAAGTAGCGCTGAAATTGACATTGCCATTTCAAATTAGGGTTAGTGTGGCCATAATTCAACAGTATTGGCCTCCGGGAGCTATCCAACAGTGCACCATTGTGACTCTGGACAGCAATCTGAACTCGGATGCACTGGCCAGGTAGACAGGAAAAACCCTGCAAACTTTTGAATTTTATTTCCTGTTTGCCTAGCATGGAGCGCTGATCAGCGCAGGTGACCATGCAGTCCCAGAACCAAAAAAGAGCTCCAGCATGGACCGTACAGGAGATACTGAATCTGAACTCTGCATGGGGAGATTAATCTGTTCTATCAGAACTCCGTTCCAAAAGATGAAATGCCAAAACATTTGAAAAAATCTCCAAGGCCATCATGGACAGAGGCCACAACAGGGACTCAACACAGTGCTGCCTGAAACTTAAGGAGCTGAGACAAGCATACCAGAAAGCCAAAGAATCAAATGGATGCTCACGGAGGGAGGGATGACTGACGACTGTCGCTACTCCACAGTTCCCGCATTCTCCGAAAACCATTTGAATTCTGGGCTGGGCTCCCAAAGCCTGAAGGGTCAAAAACATTGTTGCGGGTGTTTCACAGTATATGTCGTCAGCCCCGCTCGCTCCCCCTTGTGAAAGCAAAGGGAAAAAATCATTTCTCACCTTTTTTCAATGTCACCGTATGTCTACTGGGTGCTGCTGGCAGACGCAGTGCTGCAGTGCTACACAGCAGCATCTCCTTGCCTTGCCTTGCAGACAGCAGACAGTACAGTATGACTGGTATCCATCATCATCATCCCATGGGTGCTCCTGGCTGGCCTCGGTAAAAATGGGAATGACTCCAAGTCATTCTCTTCTTTACATTTTGTCTAATGGAGATTCAGTCCTGCCTGGAATATCATGGCAGCTCCTAGTCAGCAGCACCCCGCAGTTGCGCCTATCTCAGCCTACCGCTTGCTATCAGGGCTCACAATCAGATACTTAGACCTCTACATTTTGCTGCAAATAAAAAAATTAAGCTGCCATTTAGAACAGTCCCCCAACATACATATCCTGGGACATTTTGTATTTTACAAGTGTCAACCAAAGGCCCACACACAAATGGAAATTCAGTCCTCCCTGTGCTTCTATCCTAGTGCTTATCACAGATTCCCATTTTCAGCTATAGGCTGAGCAAGTGCAGAATGGTGGTTCACTCTACTTAGCTGTAAGCCAACCACCTTCCCCTCCCCGCCTTTGATATCTGCTTGCAGAGGCAATAAAGTCAGTGTTCTTTTTTTATTCATGCATTCTTTATTACTTCATCACACAAATGGGGGGATAACTGCTATGGTAGCCCAGGAGGGGTGGGGAAGGAGGGAAGCAACGGGTGGGGTTGTTGCAGAGGCACCTACTAAAATGGGATGCAGCTCATCATTTCAGTGGGATGTCTGGGGCTCTGACCCGGAGTGGCCGTTTGTCTCTCTGGTTCTTTAGCAGCCTTGCCTGATATTCTAGGCAGGACTGACTATCCATTAGACAAAACTTAAAGAAGAGAATGACCTGGGGAGTCATTCTCATTTTGGTCCAAGCACCCCCGCCTGACCTCACCAAGGCCAGCCAGGAGCACCCATGACAGCAGCAGACAGTACACTATAACTGGTAACCATCTTTGTCAACTTGCAGAGCAGCAGACGGTACAATAGGGCTGGTAACTGTCTTTGCTAACTTGCAAAGGGAAGGAGATGCTGCTGTGTAGCACTGCAGTACCGCGTCTGTCAGCAGCATCCAGTAGACATATGGTGACAGCGAAAAAAGGCTGAACATGCTCCATGGTTGCCATGCTATGGCGTCTGGCCGGGCAATCCAGGGAAAAGAGTGTAAAATGATTGTCTGCCGTTGCTTTCACGGAGGGAGGACTGACTGACGACATTTACCCATAACCACCTGCGACAAATTTTTGGCCCCATCAGGCATTGGGATCTCAACCCAGAATTCCAATGGGTGGGGGAGACTGCGGAAACTATGGGATAGCTATAGGATAGCTACCCACAGTGCAACGCTCTGGAAGTTGATGCTAGCCTCGGTCGGTACGTGGCCGCACACTGCCAAATTAATGTGCTTAGTGTGGCCACATGCACTCGACTTTATACAATCTGTTTCCAAAAATCAATTTCTGTAAAATCGGAATAATCCCGTAGTGTAGACATACCCCAAGGAACATAAATTCCTTGCAGCATCTGCATTTTTATGTTGTATCTGCAATTAAAATTGCCATCTTCATCCAAACCATTGGGAGGGCAATAATCATATGACAAATGTTTTCTCCTGGAAATGAACTTCACCATGTCAAGGCAACCTGGTTTGGAAATTTCAACCCCTGCACTAGAAGAGGTAAATAAAATCTGATTTCTTAGACTTCATAGAAAGTTAGGGGTGGAAGAGACCTCAAGAGGGTATCTAGTCTTTCCTCCCTCTCCCCTTTACTGAGGCAGAACCAAATAGATTCCTAGATCATCCCTGACAGATGTTTGTCCTCTTCTTAAAAACCTCCAGTGATGAGGATTGCACAACTTCCCTTGGTAACCAATATTTAACTATCCTCATAGTTAAGTTTTTTCTAATATCT
Source organism: Chelonoidis abingdonii (assembly GCF_003597395.2). NCBI lineage: Eukaryota > Metazoa > Chordata > Testudines > Testudinidae > Chelonoidis > Chelonoidis abingdonii. Next base: position 205,008,974 of record NC_133770.1, read on the forward strand.
AACCTAAATCTCCCTTGCCTCAGATTAAGTCCATTACTTCTTCTGGTTTTACCTTCACTGGACATGAACAACAACTGATCACTGTCCTATTTATAATAGCCCCTGACACATTTGAAGACTGTTCTAAAGTCCCCACTTAGGACTAAACAGGACTAAACATGCTCAGGTTTTTAAACATTTTCTCATACATCAGAAACTCTTTATCCTTTTGCTACTCTCCTTTGGACTCTCTCCAGTTTGTCCACATGTTTCTTAAAGCCTGGTGCCCAAAACTGGATACAGTACTCCAGCTGCAGCCTCAACAATCCCAAGTAGAGCAGGACAATTACCTCCTTTGTTTTAGACACAATCCCCTTATTAATACATCCCAGAATATTAGCCCTTTTTGAAACTACATGATGTTGTTGGCTTATATTCAATTTTTTGAGCCACTATAACCCCCAGATCCTTTTCTGCAGTGCTAATCTCTACCCAGTTCTTCCCCATTTTGTCCTTTTGCATTTAAAATGAAGGGTTGAATCCTTTGTCATGATAAAGCTACTTTGTAATGCTTTAGTGGTGCAAAAAGAGCCTTGAAGGTGGCCAAAGTAGCCAGGTGGGGATTTCTGGGCCAGTAGAAAGAGTGTGTGGTCAGAGCTTCCTTGCACGCAAGTGATTTGACTACAGGAATAGCTTCTGGGGGCTATTGACAGCAGGCACAATTTAAAGCCATCCCAGGATTAGTGGCTTCTAGCCACTTGCATGCATGCATGCTAAATTCTCTGAGGCGTCGCATACAGATCTGTCCCCAAATATTTAATTTATATTCTTATGTTTATCTTTTTGGAGTCACAACTGCAAAATCACATTTAGCAACATGTTCATTTTAATTGCTTTATGGTTATGCTATCTGAACAACAATTGCACATCACAGAAACAAGAATATGGACACATTTTGAGAGAGGCAGTAACACTGATCCTGCATTGCTATTCTCTGTGTGAGTTTTTTGTTTAGGCATGTTCTTTTCTATGAGAAAAGCAGGAGAACTATATGACAGGACTCTATAAAACATGTACCATTATTTACTTGATTCTCTTTGCATCTATTATTTTGGGACTTATAGTTAGCAATGCAGCACCACAGGCATCCCGACAGGCCAAAAACTACTTAATTGTAAACTCTTGTGGCAAAGACAATCTTCTTATGTGTTTCTTCAGCACCTAGCACTATAGGGTAATGATCTAAGACTTGGGCTCCTAGGCGTTACCAAATATTAAAAGTTATGAAGTACCTATGTAAACCATAATTTAAAGTTTAGAGTTCAATTGGAACATTTCACATAGGGTCTGATCATGCAATTCTTCAAGTGCCCTCTGCATATTCCTACTCTTGAGATGCACCAACCCAGTGCAGCTATGATGGTGGAACCTTCTTGTAACAGTGGCTGATACAGACATTTTGCCCTTCCCTTTCAGTCTCTAGCACTCGTGCCAATCAGTGGTGTAGCCCACGGCAGAACATTGGCACTCAGTTCCTTCCAACCACCACAAAATTAGAATGTGAACCAACTTACATCTATTTTTCTCTGTAGCTAATGCTGTAGCCTAGAAAATAATATGGACCAGACTAAAATTCAATCCCCTCAGGATAAAAGACCAAGACAAGGAGACCTTTCCATGAAACCTTCGGCTTCTCTTCCACTTCCACCCCAGACCCCTACTGGGTCACCAAGAAAGATCTTTTCCCTGTCTGTTTAGTGTTCCTACAAAATGCATCTCAACAATGGCTTCAGTGTTGGATCTGGGAATCAGATCAGAGGTTGGAGCCAAAGCCAGACGGGTTTTGACTGGATGCTCTTATTTCAGAAGAAGTTGTCAGATAAGGAAGGAGCCCAGATTTCCTGACTATCTTATGGAGACTATGAAATTAGACTGGCCACGCTGACAGGACTACCTTGTGCCTCTGTGGATCCCATGACCATATTGGCCAACTCATTCTCCATTTTTTTTACATGGAAGAAGAGTGCACTCTCCAGGCCCAGAAAAAATTCCAATGTGTTCACTGCAGCAGACATGTCTGGATCCTATGGATCAAAGACCATTGCACTGTTTCCCTCCTGCAGAAAAGGAGGTAATCTCAGAAGAAGAATATCAATGGCACCCCAGAGGATGAGTTTCCTTAAGACTCAGGGGAGTTACAGAGCAGTGCATCCCTGGAGGAGGATGTGGGAGTAGCGACAGCTTCATCTTCCTCTGGCGACACAATTCAGTTCCATGAGTTACTGGACTGGATGGCATCAGCTCTGAATTTACCATCTGTAGCATTAGAGAAGACTTCACACTACATATTTCATATCATGGGATCGACAATGAAACCTAAAGTCTCTTTATCCATATTAGAAGGGTTGTGGCAACCGGCAAACTCCCTTTGGTTCAATCCATCTTCATTACAGCCAGTTTCTAAAAAGGCAAATTATATCAAATTCTACAGGAGGGATTATCTTGCTTTCACGTATATCCACATCTGAACTCCTGGGTCATAGCAGCTATACTTCAACAGCCAGGATCAGGTTTTCAACATTCTACTCCAATGGATAAAGAAGGAAGGAACTTAGATTCTCTGGGCAAGAAGTCATTTTCTTCTGCATCTTTAGCCATGTGTATAGCCAACAACTGATGGCCAGGTATCAATTTCAGTTGTGGGGAAAAGATGGCCCTTTTCACCAAACACCACCAGAGGACCAAAGGAAGTTGACAAAGGCCAAAATGTTATTAACAAAAGCCAAAATGTAGCTAAACATGTCCTTAGAGCATCATTTCATGTGTCTGAAACAACCTCTAGATCACTGGCAATAGCATTAGCTCTGTGTAGACATGTGTAGTTATGTCCATTTTCTGTCTGATAAAATATTAGGGCCAAAATAGAAGATTTACCTTTCAATAGAGATTAATTATTTAGTGTTAGGACTGATGACACATTGGTTAAACTGAAGGAGACTCAGTCTATAGCTAGGTCTCTAGGGCTCATGCCATCTTACAGGAGAAGATCTTTTCCCCCAGTGTTTAGACATAACAGGGACTACATACCACGTTCTTTGTCCACCTCTTCTCAGAGGAAGCAGTTATACCATCAACATCACCAACAAACGTATTCTCAGACTCAGGACAGAAAAAAAACCTTTAAACCTCATATGAAGACAAAGAATTCCTCAGACACATCTACTCTGCCAGCCCCTAAGCATGATCTAGACCCACCCCCAACATCCTATTTTGTTTTCCCTTTTTGAGCCATTATGAGATTGCTTCTTGTTTCATCTTTCATTAAAAACAGCGTTTATAAAGCAATCACTTCCACTAGAAGGATCTCCCCTACACTATTTTCCACATGGACAAGGTGGTCCTCAGGCCACACTGTAAATTCATTCCACAGATCGTTTCAGATTTCTGTATAAACTTACCTATGTTTTTTTCTGAAACCTCATAAGTAAGGGAGACACTAAATCTGATAGAACTAAGGACTTCAGAACGTCTCCTAAGTTGTTTATCTCTGATACTGGCTCTTCAAATGGTAGGTCCATTTCAGCACAATCCTTATCTAGATAGGTCAGAGTTTGTATTGAGGAATGTGATGGGGCAGCTTTGCTTTCCCCTCCAGCTACCATTAGAGCTCATAGTACCAGGAGAATGACTGCACCTACAGCATTCATTTTATTTCATCCCATTACTGACATTTGCAAAGCTGTCACACTTTTACATCTGACTATGCACCAGGTTTGGAATCCAAGTCTGATGTTCATTTTGGCAGGGCGGTACTTCAATCATTGTTCAGTTAGGGATCTCCCCCTCCATTCTTATTGAGGCACTGCTCATCAAGCTTTCCCAAGAGTGGGAATATGTAGAGGACACTCAAAGAAGAAATGGAGGTTACTTTCTTGTAACTGGAGTTCTCCCTGCTCAACTTCCCTTCCTCTGCAGAGTCCTAATGGTATTATCATTTGGTATTCTGCATTAGTATTTGGAAGGAATTGTGGGAGAAATGGTGCCAATGCCCCCCATAAGGCCACACCTCTGACTGGGCAAGCACTAGAGACAGGAGGGGAAGGGCGAAGCACCTCTAACAGCCAATGCTAATAGAAGGTTCCGCCATCCTATCTGCACCAAGTCAGCACATCCCAAGAATGTGAATATGCAGAGTGCATCTCAAAGAATTCCAGTGACAAGTAAATAACTTCCATTTCCAGTGGGAATTTTATCTGTGCTAGGAATGCTGGTCTGAGTTATGACTATAAAAAGAAGTCATCTGTTCACATATCTAGCCATCTATAGAACTGCATTGATAGAGCATCAGTCATAATATATAGGCTTCATATGTAATAGGATGACTAATACAACAAATAATTTCAAGGAGACACTGCCCTTTACATCTTTTGATTCTCCTGCTTATTCTAAGAGACTTGGTTTTTTGTTTGTTTTCTTTTTCTTTCTCACTTCTTCCCACCATTTTCCATAGTCTGAACCAAACAGTAGGAAAACACTGGAGAACATAGATTCCAAACAATATTTTATGACCTAAAACAGATAATATTCAGACTATTGATGGAATATACAATACTGACAGGATTTAGTATTCATTTATGCTATTCTTTATTAGGTACAATAGTTATATATTATTTCTGCATCTATAGTAGTTGATAGAACCATTGAGTTGATCAGTAATGCATCCATTCATCCAAAGTGCATTAGAAACATGCCCAAAACAAATTTAAATGTGCTTTCTGATTCAGAAACATAATATCAACATAGCCACCTTATAGATACACAAAATTACAGTAGCAGCAGCCCAAAAACTTCTAGTCGTCTTAAAATAATTATAATTATCTTGTCCTGAATTGCTGAGTTGAGACATAATGCTTATTGATTGGCCAAGCCTCCGCTTTTAATACATGCAGGTTTGAAGAAACAATTGGATAATTTAGGAGAATTTTTTTACTAGGTAACTAAGATAGTAGAAGTAAAATCATATAGGAGGTATAATAGAGCAGACTGTGTGCTTTTAATGAAAAGTTGTCATATTTTTGGTTTCAGCTGTCCATTGTTTAAATCTGAATGAGATCAGAGATTTAACTGCCATTCTTTCCTGGAGTTCTATAGCAACCATCATCCAACCCAAAGTGCCCAATTAGAACTGAGAAGGTGAAGAGGACTTTTAAAACACACAAGAGTTGGGAGCTAAAGAGAGGAGAGGAAGAAGAAAGCCAGAGAAGGGGAGGAAACAAGAAGGAGAGAAGCAGCTAGAAAGATGCAAAGGGAGAGGAGTTATAATGATGCTGCAAAGGAAATATGACAAATTGATTTTGGTGGGAAAGGCAGAGTGAAGCAGGGAATCAGGAGGAGAAGATGAGAGGGTCAAGAATTATTTTGCCACCTTCTTTCTTTATTATTATGTATGAAGCATCTCTAGTGTGTTCAGTGCTGTAAAGAGCTGGTCAAAACACACAATTTAAATCCCATGGGAAATTCTGATGTTTTGAAATTTGGTTTCATTCAAAAGTGGAACAAAAAGTCAAAATCTCAGAATTTTTCCCAAACCAAAATGTTTCAAAATATTCTGTTTCACCTTTTATTATAATATAATAAAATATGAAACAAACCAAAAACAATAAAAGGCAAAATGAAATGTTTCAATCTTTGAAACAAAATGTTTTGATAATTTCACATGGAAAATTTTGACAATCGCTATGTTACCTTGAAATGTTTCAATTTTATTGAATCAGCATTTTCTGAAAGAAAACTGTTCCATCGGATGAACTAGCTTCAGTGTTTTACAAGGCAGCAGATGATGTGGTGCCTATCTTGAGTAACTTGCACCCTGAGTAGTAAATAGGCTTCCCTTATTGAAGAAAGCACCTTACGGATCACAAGAGTGGTATTTAATAATGGTTATGATAAAAAAATTATTTATAAAATTATATTCACATCTTCCAGCCACACAATAATACTCCCAGATCATTCATACCACTAATAGACAGTAGAACCTGTTAAGTTTTTCTATGCATCGGGTCCATGCTGTATCACTGATTCACAGAGGTTTGAATAGCCAAACTTGCCTTCAAGAGAGTGTTGATACACCTGCTAGGGAGATACTTCAGTTCTGATCCTGCAGTAGTGTCTGTAGAGTAGTTCTACTACTACTCCTTGGTCTGGGGATGGTCTTCTAATACCACTTGGTCTGGGATGGAGGGGAGCAATCCATCTGCTTCAATCCCCACAGAATTCCTCAGGACCAGTAACAGTCAGTCCCAAAAATAAAATTATTCACAGGCTGCAGACAGGCAATGCTGAACTATTGAAACTGGTTTCAAACCTTAGCTACAAACCAACACTGCTGGGTTAAACACTTCATTTTTTGGTAAAGAATATTTGTTGAGCCAGTGGGGACCATTTAAGTTATGTTCTTCATCTGTTTTTAAAGACCACCAGAAGGGCAACATGAGCAGTCAGAGATAGATCTATATCCTTGAAATTTGCCAAAATTATGATCCTATAATCTGGTCTTCGCCATAACAAGCCTAAAATTTCATCCAGCAGTTTCTGCATCATGCCTGGTAACTGTGTTTGAACTGGAGCATATCTCTAAATCAAGACTGGATGTCTTTTAAAGAGATTTCAAGTGATGGAGAATCCACCACAACCCTTGGTAGACGGTTACTTTGGTTAATAAATAATGTCCTTACTGCCTAAAGCTCTAAATTTCAGGTTAAAGATTTCATTATAACAATAAGAGACCCAAGGAGTCTGACACTACCTCTACACTTATGGTGGCTTGTGTAAAAAGTGAGACACAACTTATGTTAGTAGAGTAGAGTGTTCTACGTGTCTCAACCCTCAGGGTATATACCTCACACAGCTCTCTATATGGCCAAGCAGTGCATCCCACATTTACACTGCTATTTTGAGTAGTGTAATGTCCCACTGTTGGAGCCTTTCCCCCACTGCAGTGAAATACTCCAGCAGTAGAAAAAGGCTCTGGCAGTGGGGAAACCTTTCTTTGCTGTCTCCCTGCTGCCTGAGACTGTTACTGCAGCATGAATCTACACACCACAGTGACAAGTATGGACACAGCCTGCCTTTCACTGCAGCATGTAACTACACATGCAGTGCCTGTACTCTACATGCTGCCATAAATGTAAACTTGGAGTAAAACTCCATTGATTAAATGTAGATTGTGTAAATGAGAAGATAATTTGTCCTATTCTCTTAATATTCAAAGGATAGTCTACGACGAGGAAGACAAACTTTTTGTAGTTGACACTAGTGGCATTTTTTAGCCTTAGACTAAAGGATTCTTTGCCACCATTAGTCTGATATTTGGGAAAATTAAATCTGGATTCAACCTCTTGGAAGTGATCTACTGTTTAGTGGAATGGTGTTTAGAGAGGATCTTAAGGGTAAAATAGCAGGGATGCGGTAGATCTTTTGCTGGCCACTTATGACTGGTGAAATGGAGACGGATAAATGTAATCTTTTGTGTAATATTTAAATCAGAAATCTTACAATAACTTGTTTGCCTAGTAAAAAGCCGCAAAACAAATTCCTATAAACTCAAGTGTGCAAGATTCAAGACTAAAGGAATGAGAGGTACTAAGGTGATGGGCATCTGTACAAGGTAATAAAATAGACAAGGTACTTCAAAACAGTTCAAACATAAGATAACAACATGGATTGTACTGACTTTCTAGTCCTATGGTTTCAAAATACAATGGAGGCTTCCATCCCTCTTGTTATTTTTATAGATATATAGATATTATAACAAGAGGAATGGAAGCCTCCATTGTATTTTGAAACCATAGGACTGGAAAGTCAGTACAGTGTGTGTGTGTGTGTGTATATATATATATATATATATATTTATATTTAATATGACTATAACTGTAATAAAACTACAACAGAAGGAAAATGTAAAGCTAAGAATATCCAGTACAACAAAACTTGAGATTCCTTCCAGAGAGCAAAATATAATGCTCACATGAACCCTATAGTGAGACAATTAGAATGCCTGAAACAATAACCACACACAGAACTAACTCCTGTGAATATTCAAGTGACTATTTACTTAAATGGGACTAAGCAAGAATTGACTTAAATAGACTACTCACATGAATCAGATGAGCAGGATTTGTCCCACAGCACAACTGGCAGGAAATTTAGCCTTCAAGAAACAATTGTGTATATGGCTGCCACCTCCGTTCCTTCTTGAAAAACTCTGATAATTATCTAAATAAATTATTTTTACTGTTTGTCTTTTATCTTCTTGTCCAACAAACCTGTGGGAATTAATTTTTAACTCTGAATAAAGGCTCCACAAAAGCTTTTCAGCATTTTTTTATTGCACTGCTACATTAACAGCTTTTACAGTTAATATCTTCATTTTCCAAAACTGTTAGACAAGTGTTTGGAAGAAAAACATATTGTGCATTCTAACTAACTGGTAAGAGGGTGGGGGAATGAATGAGTTTCTTGGCCTCTATCTATTCTAAAATTTTACATCTTGGATTACCAAATAACCTGGCAATTACTGAAAAACTACTGTCCTAGATTTGCAACCATCAGACTGCCCACTCAAATCCTAGGCTAAAATTAAGCAGTCATCAATATCTTAGATTGCCATCGTATTTCATCTAATATTTTTCTTGTCTTAGTCCCAGGTGTTGGCAACCATCCTGAATCAACAGTAAATGCCCCAGATGGATTTGTGATTCTGCTGTCCAAAATTTAGTATCCTGCACTGAAATTCAGCTGACTTTTTATTGAATCTGGTCATATTTTTCCACTATCAGTATTCCATCCATCTTCTCTTCATGCTGTGCCCACACCACCTGTTTATCCATCTGTGCTGTTTCTGTCTGCTGCTTGCATCCCGTGCTTAACTTGCTGTTGAATCCACCAGCTCTTTCTCTGTAAATGAAGTCCACTGCCATCATACTGTCAAACTTGAATTTGAAACCTCTAACTTAATTTATTTTCCCTCCTTATCATGATATTTTTCCCACTTAAGACTGGAAGCCTTCAGTCATTTCACAATATAATACTTACCACACTCATAAAACTGGGGATAGCCACAGAATAGAACTGCAAAACTTAGCAAGTGACATTTGTTACAAATCCATGCTTCACTGGCTGTGTAATTATGCCTTTGCAATTAAGCAATGTAAATAAGATTCCTCGAGTGAACCACAAGTAAGAGCCTAATGCATACATATGCTCTATCACATATTAATACATACGTTGAAGCAATATAGATTTATGTATGCACAATATTTTTGAGGCACATTTGTACTATGAAAATTCACCTCATCTCTTTAACCCCGCTACCCCCAATTGCAGGTTATCTAGGCAGTGCCAGCTGGTCTGGATTTGCTGGCGGTTTCCCTACCTGGATTCCAGGAGCTGCTTGTTCCTCACAATCAATCACAGCCTTGTTTTATGTCAGGCCATGCCAAAATTTGGCTCTAAGGAGCTGCCTTATTGGCCAAGAGTGAGGGAGGGAGCTATACCCACTCCTCACTTAGGCTGGGAAAGGAGCAAAGGGCAACTGAGGCTCCTCTCCTTCTTCTTCAGTGAGGTTTTCCGGCCAACCTCCCACCCATGTGCTGGAGGTAGTGCTTAGGCTGATGTGTCAGTTCTTATCCTTGAAACTGGATTGGGCTAAGATAGTCAATTTTGGTTGGATGTTTTCCTAAAGGTTTTATCACATGACATATCTTTTAATTAAAGATTAATCTTTAATTCCTGGAGACTTCAGGACAATCCTAGAGGGTTGACAACCCTGGTTTGGGTCATGCCAGAATTGCATTTGAGTTTCCACATGTTCCATTATACTGTATCACAACTCTGGGGGCAGACTTAAGCTAGGTCTATGCTGTGGCGGAGGAGTCAACCTAAGATATGCAACTTCAGCTACGTGAATAGCGTAGCTGAAGTTGGTGTATCTTAGGTCGATTTACCTGGCTGTGAGGACAGTAGCGAGTCGATCGCTGCCGCTCCCCCATTGACTCCACTTCCGCCTCTCATGCGTGGTGGAATTCCAGAGTCGATGGCAGAGTGATCAGGGATCGATTTTATTATGTCTACACTAGACATGATAAATTGATCCCCAATAGATCAATCACTACCCGCCGATCTGGCGGGTAGTGTAGGCATACCCTTAGGCTTTTTTAGGAGGAAAAATGTATTTGAGTGGGCTGAGATGGTAAGAAGGGAGAGGAGTATATCTATAGCGATACATTCAGAATTGTAGGATTCCTGGGTAGCTGGGGCCAGAAAAGACTCATTAGCAGAGACTGTCGGCAGTTTAGCTCAGCTTGAACCCTCACTTCAAGGGTGGAGCATGGCTTGGTGCAAGTGATATGTCCAAGCATGGGGGCCAGAAGGTATTCCCGACTGGGTAGCAGTTTAACTTTGAGGCCTGCCAATTAGGCCACAGAATGGCTGATGTCAGACTGAACAGCTACAGCCAAATTTTACTACAAAGAGTATATTAATTTCCCTCCTTCATTTGTTTACATTCCTGTTTATTTATTTAATGAAGTGGCAGCCTGTGTTCTGTAAGCTATCAGGATCATTTGGAATCTAATGATTACTTGCATTTTTCTCTTGGTGAGTGGTCATAACATTTCTTTATCCATCCCACATGGAGACCGTTAAACCACAGTTTAACAATACATCTTTTTTATACATTTGCATGGTTCCATTTCCTATCCCACTTTCTGAAACTTGGACTACAATTTCTCTAGTCTACTTTGTTCCATTTACAATACACAATATCTATCCATAATACCAGCTATCAGACATTAGTGAAAAACTAATTGCATACGTTCCTCATTTTCTAGCTGTTATCTTAACATTTGCAGATTTTGCAGGGCTGAACTCCAAGAAAGGGATCATCTGCTTACCTCATTCCAAAGGATTTTAACTTGTACCTTGACAAGAGTTTACTTCTAAGTCTACAATCTCCTTGTGGAGTTTTCTCTTGTGTGTTTCCAACTGATCAAGCAAGAAAAGAAAAGAAAACTGTATAACTAATGAGCAACATGCTTGAAATTAGTTAGATGTAAAGAGGGGGGAAAATAATCTCAAAAAGGTTGGGAGGAATAATGAGCTTGATTTTACTGAGACTATTTTCAGAAAATCTCAACAGATGCTACTACTTATCATTCTGTATTTGCACTACTAGTCTTTCATCTACTGGTGACATTACTATTTGTTATTTGTGTTATGTTAGCATTTAGGAGCCCCAGTCATGAATCAGGGTGCCTTTGTACAGGCACCATAAAAACACAGAACACAAAAAGACAGCCCCAAAAGCTTACAATTTAATACCAATACATTATGTTATGGTCCTGCTCCTGCTTCCAAAGCAGTTGCTGGCCAAGCTACCATTGACTATAGTAGGAACAGGCCTAGCAGGAACAAGAGGCTATGTATTTGTAGTGACACTGCCTGAGATTTTCAAAGCTGCCTAAAAGATTTGGATGTTCAATTTTCACTACAGTTAATGGATCTAAGTCCCTGAATTGTCTTTGAAAATCTTAGCTTATGTGTTTTTTATCCTTGCATTGAAACAAACAGTAGATACCCTAAATACATCTTTATGAATTGTTTGCTAGTAATTAATGTTAATTTCATTTTTTTAAATGTTTCTATACTAAGCATAGAAAATGTGAAAATATGGTAACTAATTTGCAGAGATAAAGTCTTTAAGAGTGACCACTGCATATGTACTGTAATATCAACATACAGTCATCCAAATTTTGATAGATTTCATCAAGTTCAAGGTCTCTGCCCTTATCTTCAAAGTACTCTGTGGCCCGGGCCCAGGATATTTAAAAGCCCATCTAAAGGTCTAGGAGAAGATGAGGGTCAACAACTATATTCCTCTGGCACAATGGAACTTTCTACATTAAGAGCAAACTCCTCTTTTCCGAAGACAGATCTTTCACAGAGGCTGGGCTGAGACTGTGGAATGATCTCCCAGAGGAACTAAGAACCATCTGTGATGGGGTGTCCACCCCACACAAGGCCTGAAAGAGTTAAGATGTCCAGGTGGGCCAGTTAACCACTTAGGCTTCACCTGGAGGATAAGCCAAGCAAGGACTAACCAGAGATGAGGCTCAGCTGGATAGGAACAGAAGGGCCTGAATAAAGTACAGTAGCTGAGAGTGAGAGAAGGCAAGGTGCGGCGCTTAGGGATATAGTAGTAAAGTTTAGGAGTGTACAGACCTTAACTGCTTATTGTAGGGTCCCCAGGCTGGAACTGAATGTAGAGGATGGGCCTGGGTTCCCTTACCACTGAGGAAGTGGCACCATCAAGAGGCAGTGAAGGGGAAAACTGCCTGGGATGTTGGGTCCTAAAAGACTTTGATACTCACACCCTTGAAAGGCTAAAACTATAGTGAACTGGCTGGAAGGCCAAGCCATGAAGCAGGAGCCGTCAAGATTCAGGAGAGACAGAGTGACAGAATTGCAGGAAGGAGTGATGGCCTGGCAGAGCTAATCCCCTGATGCAGCTAAAAGGAGGCACCCTGGATCTGAGTAGAACACCCCACGGCACTGTCCCAAACCTGACCATCTTCCATTCCAGGTGCAAAGTGCACTTTTACCCTGTCTTCTCCAACATAAATAAGTAGCAATGAGTATTTGTAGGCCTGGCCTGACATGAATAATGGAATCGGGATGAGCCTTCATTTCTTGGGAGACAGGATTAGGATCAGCGGGCTGGAAACATAATGTCTATACTAGCTAAGATAAGGGGAGCATGCCCAGGGAGCCTTTACAATGGACAAGGTAATAATAGATAAGATGAGCTAAAGAGTAAGCCATGCATGCTGTACAGCGATTGGTTCCTACAAAGTGACAAAGCTAATCCCGAAACATGTAATGCAATGTATAGTAAATGTATAAATGTGTATAAATTGCTGTGTAACTTTGCATGTGTGGTATACCCTATACCCACCCATTACATTTGAGTCTGATCAACTCAGCATAGCTTTGCTGTATGCCAAATAAAGGAACCTGAGTGACCAGACTGGAGTCGGACTGAATTCGTGGAGAACTAAATGGAAAAGCTCTCAGGTGAATCACAATAATATTTAAAAACTAAAACAGAAACAAAACTCCAAAACAAGACTCTCCACAGTACATGCTTCTTCCCTTGGGAAGAGGATAACAGAACAAACATGACAAATATATATCTGTTTTACTTAATGCATTGCTGGAAGGCACTCGGCTATTTTGATGATGAGCACAATATAAGAACCTTCATAGAATAGGAGTTTATACCATGGTGATTGACATGGTAGAGACGTAATTAGGTTACATAGCTAACAATTTTTTTTCAGAAAAGCATCACATTATTCTGTTTCTACAATGATCACCAACAGATAAATTATTATGGCTAGAGATGTATCAATCTTTCTGTAATCATTCCCTATGAAATTATCAAAGATCATTTTCCTCATGTGATATTTTGTGTCCCTAACCCCAGCTGGGACTTACCAGCTGTGAGCGCTGTGAGGGGAAAAAAGGTACCTTTCCGTCAAAGATGGCAAATACAGCCAGGTTCTGGCTAATGGGCTGGACAACAAACTGCGTGAGGGCCTGGAGCGGCTAAAGAAAATCCTGGTGCATCGGGGCCTGCGCCACTTTTGGGAGCTGCGCGTGCGGGGCCAGCACACCAAGATGACCGGGCGCCGGGGCAGAACCGTTGGTGTCTCCAAGAAGAAGTAGTGTCTGCTCTGTGTCTGAAATAAAGTGCCGTTCTCAGAAAAAAAACCCGACAACTGTAGTATTAGAGAAGAACTGAGAGTTGATGCCTCAACATGATTCCAAAAAAGCATTCCCCTCTTTCCCTCCACAGTAGCAATAGTGGAGGACTGGCCAGGATTGGGAACCACTATTGTGCTGAAATGATGCTAAGAGTAGGTTAAGATGCTGTGTATGTTGACTTCTTATATTTAAAAAAAAAAAGAAAAGAAAAAAGGGATAGAAACAGACAGAAAATAGATTAATTTCAATTGACTTTAAAACAGGATAAAACATTATTTGTCCATTGAACATTGCTTGGTCTGCAAGATAATATTCAAAGACAGAAGAATGTAAAACATGAATAAATACTATAGGCAATATCTTATAAGGCAAGAATAGGAAAAAAGTGCTGAGTTAAACCTATGAATCTGTTCTTTCTTATTCTGGGTAACCAAGAAATATATATCTACCTCTTACAAAATTTCTAGGCTGCTGTTTTAGTTATCATAAATTTATTTATTTCTTTTTTGACTTGCACAAGAATCCTAAGCTGTACATGTTACTGGAGTAAAGTTACCTAAATAGATTGTAGGATATTATATTGCAATGGTGTTTTATTAGACCAATTAAGTGTATTAATAGAATTGCTCCTTTGAATTGATTCAGCAAAACTTTGTGTGGGTAAGGGACAAAGTAGGTATGACCTGAAACTTTTACAATTCATTCAGTTTTGGAAAAAAAAGTTTTCAGAACTTTATTTCACAATGATTAGGTACATTACCATGCGCTTCTCTAGCCAGTGTAAGGTCATTATTTCGTCTTTATATTAGAATATAATTCTATTGTTAAAAAAGGTCAAAGTGTATTTTCTACCAGATATCCTAAATATGCCATCTTAAACTGATTCTTCACTAAACTATTTGTTTTACAACTCTAGCAAAAGGGCATTTCTACCTTTAATTAAAACCTCAGCCTATAGAGTAATAGTTCACTCTGGCAGTTTTATTGAGTCTCCCAGTTACCTAAATCTTCCCCAGGAAATGATAAATTTCCTCAAACACTGTATTATCAGTTATTGCCCAACCATTGGTCATTTGCCTACATTTTCAGATCATAAAATCTTCAAACTCAAGACCATGACTGATTCTGGGTAAATTTAGAGTGGTTGCTTTTTTAAAACTTGCCAGTTTGGCCTTAGTTACCTTCATACTTGAATTATTTATCTATTATCTAGCTAAATTTATCCATTATCTACCCCTGTACACTGCATTTTCTATAGCAAAATACTGATTTACCTTATTTAGGGCTAGATTCTTCAGCCTTATTCAGGATGAGTGCAACTCACTCCACTTTGAAATCAGTGTGACTGCTTGCAGAATAAGGCTATGACTATAATGGGAAGAGCATACCAGCATAGATAAATCACCATGGCTCTGGCTGCATAATCTCACAGTGTAGACATAGCCTACACTGATGGAAGGGATTTTTCCATCAGTGTTGGAACACCACCTCCCCGCAGCAGTAGCTACCGTCAGAGAAGCATTCTTCCATCAATGTAGCTACAACTATACTGGCGGTTAGGTCAGCATAGCTATGTTAGTCAGGGGTGTGGATTTTTTTTTTCACACCTCTGTGTAAGCAAGTTCCCTCTCCAGCCCCGGAAATGCCCACTCACTGCACCAGAATACCTTCACTAAGTGTCTTTGTTGTTTCTTGCCTTATACTCCAGGGA
Organism: Chelonoidis abingdonii; assembly: GCF_003597395.2. NCBI lineage: Eukaryota > Metazoa > Chordata > Testudines > Testudinidae > Chelonoidis > Chelonoidis abingdonii. The sequence continues at coordinate 205,024,488 of NC_133770.1, forward strand.
TATTAAAATGATCCCCATTGACTTTCCAATCCCAATCAGACTTCCTAACTCACTCCTAGTGTAACTACACAGGGCTCTGCATGTTCTAAAGATATGTCTACACAGCAGTAAAAAATGCAGGACCTAGGCTCACAGCCTGCTTCAGCTGACTTGGTCTCATGGGGCTTAGGCTGCAGGGCTAAAAATAGCAATGTAGCTATTCAGACGTGTGTTGGATCCCGGGCTCTGAAACCCACCTCCCTCACTGGCTTTCAGAGCCTGAGCTGTAGCCCTAGCCAAGACATCTACACTGCAGTTTTTAGCCCCACAGCCCAGCCCCACAAACCCAAGTTAGCTGACCCAGGCTAGCCAGGATCATGCCATGGGTCTTGTATTACAATGTAGGCATACCCTAAGTGACCAGGCTGCTGGCTCTGAAAGGGACTCTGTTTATAGCTGCTAATGTCATCCTGTCACTGACTGATGTCTATGAGGCTTTTTCATTCCATTCATGTTATGGGAACTTATGTTTTGCATCAAGTTAGAGGTTCAATTAACCTCCAAACCTATGAAATATGTTTATTCACTTAGATAATAAGGACAAACATGGTAGGCATAGAGGATAATTTTTCAGACAGGTAATCCCAATTGTCATAGGCAAACAAGAGGCATACTCCCCACACAAAAAACACCCTTGAAAACAATATAGACTCTATTTAGCTATGCCTAACACAGACTATTCATTTTTTATTGTTGCTTCCTGTCTGTTTTCATACCAGCACAATCATGCTTTTAAGTGTTGAGTATTCAAATTCAGGTTTTATGAGGATATTTTCAGAACAAATTAGCTAACTAAATCCTTTTAAAAAAAAATTGATGGGCTAAATTCTGTGCAATCCCACTGACATTGATTGAACAGGACATACCATCAACATTAAGTTTACCATGTTACAGTGTATCCAAACTTTATCACAATTTAAAAATTGTCCTAGTTTTCTGAGTTGTTGGGAGACATATATATCACTCTCTTAAAAGTCTGGTGTGTGTTTGTATTTGAAAAGAACACTGAAGTCAGAGAAGCAGAACAAAATATCATGTCTCCTTAATTTCTATTTCAGCTCAAATACAAGATCAGGTAGCCACTTAGGGTTCTGAGGCACACATGCAGCATGTACCTAACTTAAAGGTGCACTCAAGCCATCAACTGAAGCAGCAAAATTACATAACTCTCTTGAGCAGGACGTGATGTAGAATTCAGCTCCAGTTGATGCTGCAGGGGGGAATAGGATAAACAGACTGTAATTTTTCCAATGTGAATTTTGCTAGGATTAACACCCCTATTTTTCTTGAGAAATCAGGTGCTCTAATGATTACAGGGACCTTAAATGTATATGTGCTATCACTCCCACTTTATGTAAAATTGATGAGAATTACATAAAGATGCATATATTAGCAGAGCCATTTGAGCACTGACTATAGTAAATGTGAGACTGTGGCTGGGTAAGAGTGCTTTCACCTTGCCCTTTCTGCTTACATCCCTACACAAGGTCCGAAGCGCAATCCCAGCCCTTGGACTTCTTTTTATAGAAGGACCTGTAGTTTCTAGGGCCACCTCTGGAAAATCCAAATGGAACAGAGAGGAGATTTGGGATGTCAGTGGCCCTACCCACCTCTTCACATATCCAGTTCCTTTTTGGAGTTTGTAGCAATGGGTGTGTTCCCTTTCACTCTGGAAGACATTAGAAGCTGCCTCCAAAACTCCTTTGCCTTCAAGGAGCTCCCTGTGCAATCTTACTTCTCTTAGCTTCCCTTGCTGATAGGCTTGGTCTTAAAACTACAGTTTAACCTTTAATTAGGAGATTGTGGAATGTGATTGGAAATAGTCAAAGTTCTAGTCCAGATGCTATATTTAAAAAAGCTGCAAAGGTTACTTGACAGACTCTTAGATTTTCTCTTGCTGCACTGAGATACACTTTAACCTTTTGGAGGCTGTGGGCAAGCAAGGCATACACAGTATGGTCTTGATTCTTATTAAAACTAAGAACTCTTAACACCATTGTGGCAGAATCTGTATGTACAATTTATTAATTCTGTTCAATATTAGAGGCTCTCTTTATGTATCTATGTCAGACTGCAGATACCATTTTAGATGTGGTGGTCTTTACCTTCTCTGTTGTCGTGTGACTTCCATGTTGGACTGAATTTCCAAGGGGTAATGATACAGGCTCACAATAAAGAATTAGAAAACATGAATTATAGTGATAGACTCAAGGAGCTCGATCTATTTAGCTTAACAGAGATATGGTTAAGGGGTGACTTGATCACAGTGTATAAGTAGCTATATGGTGAACTAACGTGATAATGGGCTCTTCAGTCCTGTAGACAAAGGTATAACAAGATCCAGTGGCTGGAAGTTAAATCTAGAAAAATTCAGACTGGTATTAAGGTGTAAATGCTTGAGTGAGGGTAATTAACCATTTAGACAACTAAGGGTTTTGGTGGATTCTCCATCACCAGCAATTTTTAAATCAAGGCTGAATGTGTTGCATGGTCTTTTTTTAAGATATGGTCTGGTTGGAATAGGAATTATTTTGTGGTAGTTTTATCAGGAGGTCAGACTAGTTGATCCTAATGGTCCCTTCTGATCTTGTAATCTATGAATAGAGGGTCACTAAATCTGGATGATTTTCTAGTTAAATACAAACACCTGAGACAGTAGTCAGGCTTCTAACTAAGATAACTAGTTTGTTGCTAGGTGGCCTTTCCTATGATAAAGTCACCTGAGGAAGGAAATCCAGGAGCCACCCAACAGAAAAACTGAAAGGTTATAAAAGACTGGAGCTGATCTATGTGGGTAAAAGGCTGAGTCAGTGCCCAGGAAATGTGCCAGACACTTCAAGGGAGGAAACAGTACTGCAGGGATACGGGGAAGCTTAAAAGGACACCAGGGACGCAGTGGCTAGATCCCCTCACAGCAAACTGGTTAGCACCAGCAGGGGGGATCTGACAAGATGTATGACAACTTTGTATAAATGAGAATCAAGTCCTATAATTCTGATCCTGCCTTGAATTAAATGGCAACATTTTCATTAATATCAACAGAGCTAGGCCAAATGTCATCTTCAGCAATCTGGAAAATGCTAGTATTCCAAGAGCTAAATTATATTTTGGGCTCCTCCTGCAGTGACACACTTGCACGATTCTACCTTGTTTTGATTGGAAGCAAATGACACAATGTCTTATGGAAATTTTGTTTTGAAAAGTAGTGCACAAAAATAAAAAAAGACTGAAATGTGTGTGGGACAGAGGGAGGGAAGGGAGCATCTGCAGTAAATGGTAATGTATCCGCACTTAATGTCTTCTCTAAATGTTATATCATCCAAATGCAAGTAGTGTGAAATGAAGACAGACAGTATGCTACTTTGGTGACTTAGCTGAATAAATGGAAAAACTCAGTGGATCTGGATTAAGTACCTTAGGATATCACTTAGTCTTTAAAATCAAAATGAGGATCGACATTCCTGTCTGAACCAAGCTGATTAGATAGCTAACCTTGTAAATCACAATTACGTTTTGCGACTTAGAGCAGTCATTCCTTAAATAAACAGAATTAGAGATAGCTCTTCTAGATATAATCTGCTGTGTTTCATGTACACAAACACAGCGGTGCCTTGCAATAAGCAAAATGGGAACCTGAAAAGATTGGGAGGCTCTCTTTGGTTCAGATAAGAATCCAAAGCACAACTGAATTACCCAACCTTTTTGATATTCTCACTTCAGTGACCTTCCTCCTCCCCTCACCTGAGCCCCAGTCCCTACATACACCAATCCCGTTTTCCCTTCTTCCCTAAGACTGTTCTGCAGGGTTTCTTATTTTTCATCTTTTTGCAAGAGGCAAATCAAACATTGCATTCCAAGGATACCTTTGAATCCCACAAGATCCACTTTTCTGTGATTGTGCTACATTTTTTCCAAACTATAATAGCTATAGGCTTGATCCAATGCTGACTGAAGTCAATGAAAACACTCCCATTGATTTCAGTGGTGTCTGAATCAGGCCGCAGAAAGCAAAGCCATGATATTTTAATAGTAGAGCTTGTCCTGCTCTTTTTTTCCATTCTCTTTGTTTTTCTTTATATTATAAATTCTGCAGGACAGAGACCTGTCATTTACTTGTTTGTATAATATCTAGTGTGCTTTTGGCACTAAATACATATTTTTCCATAGGCAAGATCTAAATGATTCCTGTTTCTAACAAAACACTGGAAAGTGGTAAGAAGTAAAAGTTTTATAGATTATTCAAAGCATCCCAAGTCCTGTAGGTGTGTGATGATGCAATATGGACTTCTTATTCTTTCTGTAAAATATATTTTTTGGAAATGATAGTTTAGGACAACGCCATTGACGACACTAGAACTATGCTGATTACAGGATCTGGCACATAACGTAGTTTTAAAAAACAAAACAAGTTTGATAATGGAGCAAAATGCTGATTTATTCTTCCTGATTCTCTGGCACTTTTGAGGTCACTATGTGTGTTTACTAAACTTTGGAAATTATGTTGAGGAAAGGATTAAGGGGTGGGAGACATGTTTTAATCATAGCTGATAGCCATATGATATCTGAAACCTTTTTGAATCTTTTTTTAAAATCTTGACCTTAATGATTACTTGTGGTAACTAGTTCCACAGTTTAATTTCCTTTTATTATCTTTGATTTTTCCCATCTTTTAATTTAATTTAATGCCCCCTTGCTCTTGTGTTATGGGACAAGGAGAACAGAAGTTCCTGATTTATCATCTCTATATTATTCATTATTTTTATCATATAATCATGGTAAGGCTGCACCACTGATTATATTAAGTCATTATTATAATCTTATTATTCACCATCCCTTTTCTTTTGCATCCTAACTTCTTGTTAGCGCTTTTGACAGCAGCTGCATATTAAGCACATGCATTCATTGAGTAGTCAACAGTGATCCCAAATACCTTTATTGAATTGATACCGTTAATTTAGAACCCAGTGAGGTGTCTGAGTAGTCTATTTTTTTTCCTCAAATGTGCTTTAGTTTGCAAGTGTCAACAATGAATTTCACCTGCCAACATGTCCCCCATCCTCCTACCTTGTTTACCTCTCTAAATTTCATCACAGTCCCCTCTGGTCCTGAATAACCTAAGTAACTTGGCGTCATCTGCAAATTTTGCTGCCTCACTGCTTACCTCTATTTACGAATCACTAGTAAATATATTAGACAATACATGAATGAGTACAGAACTTTGAGACATCCTTGTTAACCTTTTGCTATCATGAAAATAGACCATTATATCCATTCTTTGCTTTCTGTCTCCTACCCAGGTTTTGATTCATGGCATGTTCTGCCTTTGACTTCGTGACCACTGAACTTCTTTAGAAGCCACTTGTGCGAGACTTTTCTGAAGTCAAAATAAATTGTCAGCTGTTTCTCCTTACTACTGCTTTGACATGCTCAAAGAGATTAGTGGGGCTTTAAGATGTTAACTAATTTCTTGCTTTTAAGTGTGAGGTTTTGTAAATAAGCAAGTAAACTTGCTTTTAAGTGTGAGGCTTGTGATAAGCAAGTAAACTGTCACTGGGTAACCTTAGTTGGCTTTTTAAGTGAATGATTTTATTTAATATCTAGAAGGCCCCAGGTCTGCGTCTACTCTCATTGTCATAAACCTGCTTGTGGGAAGGATTTATTGACTATCCACCACTTGCATCCAAACCAAACATTGGGCTTGGTGAAGACAAGCAGCCAGAAAGAGGTGAATTTTAAACAAAAGGAACAGATTAAAAGGGTGCATACTCTCTCGTCACCTTTCACTCTCAAAGGAAAGAGAAGGAATGAGCAACCCCAAAACCATTACTCCCAAGCGGGGGTGAAAGTAAAGTGGTACACGTTGGCACGGCGTACTGGTGAAAAGAAGCTGCTGGTACTGGTCCGTACAGCTGACTTTAAAGTGTTGCTGTGGAAGCACTTTAACATTGTTGCCCCTCCCGCCCCTGGGCCACCAACGGGGGGTGGGGGGGGAAGCAAAAGGAGCAGCTGTCCCCAGGCAAATGATTTAAAAGGGCCCTGGGCTCTGGCCATCACTGCCACTACCATGGCAGCAGCCAGAGCCCTGGGCCCTTTAAATCACTGCTGGAGCCCCGGGCAACGTGGGCCAGGCAGCTTGGATGGGCTGGCTGGGGGATGCTGCCCCTTCTAGAGGAGCCAGGATCGGCCTCCATACCAGTAAAATTGAACTCTTACCTTCACCCCTGCTCCCAAGGGAAACGATTTTGTTTGCTTAGCCCAGCAATTTTCAAATGGCAGACATTTATCCTGATAACCCACACTAGCTACTTAGGGCCTACTTTCATTTAAATCAGGGGTAGGCAACCTATGGCACAAGTGCCGAAGGCGGCACACAAGCTGATTTTCAGTGGCACTCACACTGCCCAGGTCCTGGCCACTGGTCTGGGGGGCTCTGCATTTTAATTTAATTTTAAATGAAGCTTCTTAAACATTTTTAAAACCTTATTTACTTTACATACAACAATATTTTAGTTAATATATTATAAACTTATAGAAAGAGACCTTCTAAAAACGTTAAAATGTGTTACTGGCACGCAAAACCTTAAATTAGAATGAATAAATGAAGACTCGGCACAGCACTTTGAAAGGTTCCCAACCCCTGATTTAAATATTTGACAAAACTCAGACACAGCGTAAAAGACACGATGCTTATATGGTTTGGCTTTTCATGATTAGCATAAAGAAGCATGAAATTGTAAATGTGTTCATTTAAAATAACATGACATACACATGTAAGCTGATCTAGCTCCCACTGTGTTCCAGACACATTCATTGAATATCATCCAACTCTACCTCTGTCTATGGCTTTTTTTTTCTTTTATTGGTCACTCAAACACCAACCATATCCCCCTAAGCTTTCTCCATAACCTGCATAGACTCTGTTCACCACAAGGCTGGATGTGACCCAATATGTGAGACAGGGAATCTTTTTCAGACAGGCAGCAAACAAATTGGAAGTAGCAAAACATAGTGATATCAATATTCTGTATTTTTTAAAAGGAGGGGGGGTGTTATTCACCTGCATAGGTGGTGAGGCAGTAAAGTATTTGTTATGAAATATATAGAATCTAGTATCAGTTACTTAGCAGAAGTGTCTAGAATATAAAATTCTTTAGCTATATTCATATTTTTCTTATTCTAGAAGAATTGTGTTTATTTTTGATTACTGCCTCGTGTTTTGTTACATTACTCCTTTCCACAAGAATAACTTAAATTCCCTCAAGGTTCAAAGTGGATAAATATTCCTCACTATGACAAATTAGCATTTCCTGGCAAAGCTCCCTGTTTTTTTTAATGCACTAATGAACCTTTCATTATACAACGACCAATCCAAATAATAATATCTTTATACCTTGATGACAGTGTACATATTATCTTGCTCAGGAAAAAAGGAAACTATTCTATTCCGAAGCACGGGAAATAATGATTTAATATAAAAAGCAAACATTGCCTGATCCATCCACTGTAATTATACCTGAAGTGCATTGTATGCATTGCATTACCAAACCTGTTTTTATTTGTGAAGTGAGTTACCAGTGCAACACTACCCATTAAATAGAGATGGGCACACTGTTCTTTGGACTTTTAAATATGTCGTTAACATCTGCCCCTCAGTTTTAGCTAAATTCATGGAACAAACTTTGCTTATTCCCAAATGTGTATTGTGAATTTAGATCTGGAACAGCAGTAACCATCCAGATCAAAAAGAGGATGGGTGTTTTTTTCTTTTCTTCAGTATGGACAGTGATGAGTTACTAATAGGCCAAATTCTTCCAATATTACTAATGTTGCATAATATCTTATTCTACAAGCTGCTGCACTGTACTCCATGAGTAGTCCTATTGGCTAAAGTACTACTCAACAGATCTATCTCAATATCAAAAACATGTTTGTTTTTTAAATTGACGAGCTGCATTCTATGATGTCTGCTGGGACTCTTGAAGTGATGGGATGAGGAGAGGTAATAATTTTGAAATCATTCTGTTTTTCCATTTAAACAAAACTATTTCTTACAACAATCAGCATTGTAGGAGACAAAGAGGCAAACTTTTATATTAAGTGTATTTGCTGGAAACCATGAGGATTATATTGATGATACACTATGGTGTTCCACCTATAAATTTGAAGTGAGAGTGAAGACCTTGTTGTAAGTCTTGCATGGAAGGGAAGTAACCTTCTCTGGTAAATTTTGTTTGAAAGTACCATACATAACTTTGTGTGCAGTTGGTCCATCAAAAAAAGTGAAAACTGTGCTCTTTGGAAGTATTTTTATGAGCCCCAGGATAAGTCATTTCTGGCAGGGATCCCTCTGAAGAAAAAGTGTTTAAAATTCTGAAAGTACTTGAAAGGAAAGCTTGAGCCAATTTCCCTAACTCTGATGGAATTATCCCCTTCCTAAGTACTGGTAAATTCCATCAGAGTTAGTTGGCTAAAACTTGCCTCCGATGTACTTTTGGAATTTTAAAAAGGAGGCCCTGGCTAGTGCCTCCCACACCTCACTGCATGAATAGCTTCACTGTACTAAACAGCAAAGTGAACACACCTGGTTTGCTGTCTCCTATACTGAAGGAATGAGGTCGACACAGATAAGTTGACTTAAAAAGGACTTAAGAGACCCTTCACAGAGAACGTTAAAAACTGATATCAAAACATTAGGCTAACACTACTCCATCTGATTATGTTTAAAGGTAAACACCTAAGTTTACAGTTAATATTAGAGGTAGGAAAAATATTTTTCAAACATTCCCACTAAATTGTTCACTGGCTCTGTAACAGAGTCCTTGGTGGGTTAGGTGGCCTAGTCATTACTGCACCTAGTGCCTCCTGGTGGTCAGTCTTACAGTCCTGATTCTCCTCTACTCAGAGGTGCAGTAAGCAGTATAGGTAGTTAGTCCCTCCAGTAGTGGGAGCAGTGGTAGGGGAGGCCAGGCCCATCCACTCCACCGTGCTCCAACCCACAGCTCTAAAAAGGTCAACTGTGCCTGGCCCCCAAAGGTATCTGGAGTTACCCTTCCTGGGTCACTTTCTATCACCACTTTCTTCTCTCAGATTTCAGTCCCCAATGAGGTGAAAAGAAGAAAAAAAAAAGTAACCAAACCATCAGCCTCAACCAGGCTCAGCATACAGTCTTACTACCTCAGGGAGGCTCTCTTGGCATCTTTGTCAGGAGATTTCAAGGTAGGTCTGTCATCCTCTCCCTTCTGAGCTGGGTTGTTCCCTTTTCAATCCCTTCTCCAGTTGGAGCATGTACTGGAGGGGTGGGACTATTTGACCCTAGTGCTGTCTTTTAACCCCTTCCATCCCAGTGTTATTACGAGCTTTGCTTGTTACTTTGGGGTATGCTCATTTTGGGGCGGGAGGTACTTCTACCAATGTACTGCTTGTGTTACTTGTGTTCTCATATGGAGCTCTACTTCTCCCTGCTGCAAGTTCCCTCCCAATGGAGCTATCCTATAGGACCTAGGTTCCCCAGGGCTAGGTTCTTCCAGCTCCAGAATCAGATGAACGCGTGCACATACACACACACACACACACACACACACACACACTTTAACAGAGCACATCTGAGAGGACTGGGTTAATTAGCACTCCCAAGCTGACCCCTTATATGTCCCTGGACTCAGTAGGCTGGGTTGAGCAGCATTTCCAAGCTGTCACTTTCATACACCATGGGTTCCGCACCGGAACAGAGCACGCCTGAGCAGGCTGGGTCAAGCAGCACTTCCAAGCTGCAACCCTCATATGTCCCATCTTCAGCATGTCCCTATCCCCACTTTCAGATTACAATTGTTCTGGTAGTAACCCACTTGATGAGCAAACCCCACAGGATTTTTGGGCACTGCAGGGATCTTTTAGCTTAGGTACAAGGAGCGTTGCTGCAGAGCGAATGAGGAAACCAAAAAGACACCCATGTGGGGGAGAGAGAGAAGCAACCAGCTTAATCATGAAAGTTATTTATTGCCAGGTAATAACCATAGGGGAGCCAAACAAACAAAACCGTTATAATATTAAATCTAGCTTAAATTTGATTACAAAAGTCAGGTTTAGAAAACTATAACTGATCACACAAGTCAGGGTCAGAAGGCTATACCTAGAGAGAGAGTGCACTGGGTTCTCACCACTCTGCAAAGCTTGAATTGATCAGGGGTCCCACGTGGTGGTGGTGGTCACTGAAGGGCCAGAGTGCTGAAGACGGGTAGAGCTCCCACCACTATTAGTCAGGAAAAGATGAAGTCCCAATGGAACTGAGACAGATTTTGGATCCAGGCATCAGAACATTTACTTGAGGATGGGTAGGGTTTTTTGTAGGGAAACAACAATGGTTCAAGACAGAACACTAGATTTGTTTATGTGTAAACTGATGGCTCAAGATAGTATACCAAAGTTGTTTTGTTCAGGTTACACATGAGAGCTGATCATTCCTGGCTATGGGTGGTGGTCCTTGGAGGGAGCTCAAAATGCAATTAGGGAGCTTCACTATTTTGGATACCAATAAAGCATTTATTAATAGAATTAGTCTTATAACTGCTGAGCTGGGTGTGTGCAGGGATGGATTGATTAACATCTGGAGCAGAGATTCCCCCATCGTTCAGTGCTTCCGTGCTTTTCTAGTCCCAGAGTTCCGCACGGTTCTTTCCTTGGAATCTCTGTTCTCCATTCTGTATGCTAATGGAGATGCCTCCTTGTCCCATTTTCAATGCAAATGAGGCCAGGGGAATTTCCTTGATCCTGTCACCCTCATCCCAAGGGTTTAGGTGTGCTTCCCACTGCCTTTTCATTGTTTTTTGTAAGACTTTCTTCTGATCGGTTTTGGTTCAAGTAGAGGCTAGGGGGAGGGGACGGAGATGGTCTTTCCTGAGTCAAACAGGCTGGGGGCGGCACGCTGGTTCCCCAAGAACACACAGCTGATAGGTAACAGTGTGGGCTTTGTATACTCCATCACAGAACCTCTCCCATAGACCCTAGGATGTCATGCCCTGTGGTCAATTCATGTCCCCACCATCTCATGAAAAGAAGTCTGCTTTTATTTTCCGTGCCTGCACATGACAGGTACCACTACATGACGCATGGGTTATGGTCCTTCATTGAGTTCAACTGGAGTGGTGCATGATCAGTTAACAGGTGGACAGGATGCCCATACAAGTAATAGCATAGGATATCAATGTCCCATTTCACCACCAGTGACTTCTTCTCCATGACCAAGTATGCTTCCTCCTGTGGGAACAACTTCCTGCTGAGATAGAGAATGGTATTCTTATCCTCTGAATTCCTGAGATAACACTGTTCCAAGTCTGAAAGTGGATGTGCCTGTTTTGGAGAATAAAGGGCTTTGAGAAGTCTGCATGGAACAGTGCTGGTTCCCAAGTCAACTGATCCTGTGGTGCTTTAAATGCCTCATCACAACTTTTGGTCCAACAGACCTTTTTGGATATGGTGTCTTTTACCATGTCTGTCAAAGGGGCTGTGATGGTAGTAAAGTTTGGGATGAACCATTGATAGCGCCCCACTAATTCCAAAAACTGGACTTGTTTCTCTGTGCAAGGGACAGGACAACCTAGCAGGGCTTGGATTTTGTCCACCAAGAGTGATAGCTAGTGACCCTATAAGAGAAGCACTGTGATGGGGTACACAAACCCCCCACACTGGGCCCAAAAGGGTTAAAAGGCAATTCAGACCCACATAGCCCCAGCCTTCTGGACCTGTCAAGCATGTTCCGCCTGGAGGAATGGATTAAAAGGAGTTCAGAAGCCCAAGCAAAGGGTGGACAGGCTGCAGGAGAGACAAATCCTTCTCTGGGATGCCAGACAGAAGGTTGAACCTCAGAGGGGATCATGTAGTGGTAAGACCCAAAAATCAGTGCCTTCTGGAAGGATTTCTCTCTCTTTGAGATCCTTCAGGGTCCTGCTAATTTGGATGCTTTTTGTTAAAATATTGACTGTGTTGTAGGGACCATGCCCGAAACTGAAGGTGCACATAGGTAGGAAGTACCCCACGGGAGTGGACTTAGACTCTCTTCAGGGAGGACTCTCCTGGTCTTGTTTCCCACGGGGCTCTAAGCACTGAAGAGGGAGGGCCCAGGTCCCTCTACCACACTCACACACACCCTTAAGGGCAAAGGCCCAGTTGTAAATGGAGGCCAACCAGGCGTCCCTACTACCACAACAAAGACAAGGTGCTGGAGGCCAGGTGTGCTAACTGCGAGGCTGCCTGGTCCTCCAAACATCCTATCAGAGACATCATCTGATTGGCTGCTTCCATCCCAGAGAGCCTGAATCTATTTCTGTAGTATGAGAACAGTCTCAGATTCTGTGGAATGAGATCACAATGGATCAGCAATGGGGTAGTGTATTGATTCAGACACGTGGAGAGAACGACGGGGAGATGCTTAGGTTAAGAGTGAGGAAGGAATTAATATTATGCATAACTGACACTTTGTCTGTCTATTATTCTCTGCCTTGTTTATCAAGACTGCAATGTTTTCCTATGTGTTCGTATGTCATGTAACACAATGGAGCCCAGATCCTGGTTAGGTGTTACTGCAATATGCATCTTAATATTTAATAATCCGAGTCAATGACTTCCTTCCTGTTTCTATTCAGTCTCTCTAAGACTTTGAGTAGAACTGTCTGATGGTGAATTTCAAAATGTGATGGGGTTTTTTTCAGTGAAAATTCTGGGAAGAAAAAACCAGCAAGTAGTGTCTGGAAATAGATGCTTCTTGGTAAAGGTACAAGGAATAAATCTAAGCATAACCAAAATTAAAACTATTAAGGCTTAAAAATCTAATTTGCTAATCAGCAAAGGTAAAAAATGCAGGCTGGGCATAATAGCTCAAGTGAGGGAGCAATTATGTTCATGTAGTTAGTAGATCTTGTTAATGGAATTCAGGTATGAAAATAGACCAAGTTATCAGTATTTTTTTTTATGAGAGAAACTGGTCTCTGTTATGGGTTTCCTGGTATTCATTATTTATTAAGCACCTTAAAATAAATCAGATTCTTATAGAAAAGTATAGTACAGTGTGACGTTCCCCTCTGGTGTTATCTAGACCCGTGATCTGCTAGGTCACTCCAATCTTCGACTCTGGGAGCCAGCCTTACCCTGCTCTGTTGTGAGAACCCCCACTCCTGGGCTGTTCACATACAGCCTCTGGCATGTAAGCTGCTTCTTGGATTGTGCAACCGAATGACGCTAGCCAATACCTCCAGTCCCAGACACAACCCTAGGAACCTTGGTCTTGCAGTGTCCAGTTATGCTTGCTGGACACTGCAAGCTTATATGAGTTGGTCAGTTAAACAAAGAAATTGATATGTACTAGGTTTGTTATCCCAAAGGGAGTCTCTGACACACTTCAAACCAAACACACTGCTTCAGGTAGAATAAACAAACACATTTATTAACTACAAAAAGATTTTAGGTGATTATAAGTCAAAGCACAACAAGTCAGATTTGGTCAAATGAAATAAAAGCAAAACGTATTCTAAGCTGATTTTAACACTTTCAGTGCCCTTACAAACTTGGATGCTTCTCACCACAGGCTGGCTGGTTGTTCTTCATCCAGGCTTTCCCCTTTTAATCAATACCTCAGTCGCTTGATGTCTGTAGATGTAGGTGGAAGAGAGAGGAAGAGCACAGCAAACATCTCTCCCTTTTATCATGTTCTTTCTTCTCTCTTGGCTTTGTCCCCTCTCAGGGTCATGTGAACATTACCTCATCGTAGTCCCAAACTGACCAAAGGAAGAGGGTGACTCACTTGAGAGTCCAACAGGTCCTTTGTTGCTGCCTAGGCCAGTGTCCTTTGTTCCTGTGAGGCTGGGCTGGGTTTGTCCCATACATACCTTGATGAGGTGTGAACTGCCCCTCTGCTCTTGGAGAGTTTTTTGCCTGGCCCTGTTTTAAGCCATGATGACACACTTTCAGTATCATAACTATATACATGAAATTACAACCTATAACATTACTATAACAGCTCAGTGCATCAGGAGCTTTCCGAAGATACCCAACATGACAAACTTTGCATTGGATACCACACAATCACATTATAAGAATGAACATGGGGTGCAGGGTGTTCCCACGAGGTACAGAACATAACAGGAATCTGCAGCCTCATATTATACTTGCTGTGATGTGATAAGACAGATTAAACAGGGTGGTGCTTAAAAGGGATCACAATTTGATAGACAATCATGGGAGAGAGAATCATACAAATTCTGCTGTGAGCATGAGGAATTTTGATCTATAATGAAGAATTGTTCTGTCACTGCCGTGACTGACTTCTTCCTTCCCACCTTCCAAAGAACAGAGTATGACTTGTTAGATCCACCTGTTCAAATTCACTATGCCCACAGTCATTTGGTTAGAAGCCTATGTTCTCCATTCCCATCAGACACTCCTTCTCTCTTCTATGATTAAGTTTGGGGTGACTTTTGGATTTTCAGGCATGTGTGACATATCAGTACTTTTATTACTATGTCACGTACATCAGCTATTTTTGTAGCTCTACTGCAGGGTTCCTGTGTCTTAAATATTGTGTCTGGACCAACGTGAGACCTATTGACTTGAGAGTAGTAGTGAGCCTCATTTGTTATTAGCCATAGGTGTGTACACTCATAGACTTTAAAGTCAGAAGGGACAGTTATCATCTAGTCTGACCTGCACAACGCAGGCCACAGAATCTCACCCACCCACTCCTATAACAAATGCCTAACCTATTTCTGAGTTATTGAAGTCCTCAAATCATAGTTTAAAGACCTCAAGGTGCAGAGAATCCTCCAGCAAGTGACCTGTGCCACACGCTGCAGAGGAAGATGATAAACCTCCAGGGCCTCTGCCAATCTGCCCTGGAGGAAAATTCCTTCCCGATCCCAAATATGGCGATCAGCTAAACCCTGAGCATGTGGGCAAGACTCGCCAGCCAGCACCCAGGAAAGAATTCTCTGTAGTAACTCATATCCCACCCCATCTAACATCTCATCACCGACCATTGGACATATTTACCTGCTAATAATCAAAGATCAATTAATTGCCAAAATTAGGCTATCCCATCATACCATACCTTCCATAAACTTATCAAGCTCAGTCTTGAAGCCAGATATGTCTTTTGACCCCACTACTCCCCTTGGAAGGCTGTTCCAGAACTTCACTCCTCTAATGGTTAGAAACCTTCATCTAATTTAAAGTCTAAACTTCCTAGTGTCCAGTTTATATCCATTTGTTCTTGTGTCCACATTGGTACT
>NC_133770.1:205041522-205076383 GCF_003597395.2 Chelonoidis abingdonii
AAGTAATTCCAGGCCTCCTCTGCCTTTAGATCCACAAGTTCTTCAGTCCAATCCACTTCCCTAACTAATTTCCTTAATTCTTTAAAGTTAGCCCTTTTGAAATCAAAACCCTAGTCCCAGATCTCTTTTTGTTTATCCTTCCATCTAAAATGGATTCTGAAAATATGTTAAAATCTCAGAAGAAACTAAGGTGTTTTTGTTTGATTTTTTGTTTTGTTTTTTGTGTTTTAAACTTTGATCCAAAAAAAAGTACTATGGTAAATTTCAGCTGGCGGATGAAAAGTTAATGTGTTAAATCTGGAGACTAAATTCACTTGTTGACATGGAAAATATCTTTCCTTCAGGGGAAAGATCTCCACAACCTTAACTACGGACAAGCTTAGGCTGCTCCCACAATAGCACTGTTTTGCTCAGTGATTATTCTTTCTACAGTTATGTTTCATGAGCTGGTCAATATACTATCTCTGTGATGGCACCCACAATGCTTTGTTTTGTTTTTCTGACTTCATTATATCAAGGTTGTTCTGCATACAAAGGTTCTGAACTTCACTCATTATTAGACTGAGTAGGTAAAATATGTCTGCCAGCCAATTAGTCTCTTGTATTGTAGCTTCCAAATGCATTGCTATTTCAACAGCTCATTGCAGCGTTAATGGGGCTGATATGAGCAAGCAGACTTGTGCAGTTGGCAATGGATTCACTTTTCCATAAATGAATGCCTCCGTATTTCTTCATGTGGAGCCCCTCTCACATATTACTTCTTGGCTCTCCCAATCCAGATGGAAAATTCCTTATCAACTCATCTGTCATTTGGTTGAATTTATAAAAGTGGATATATAACGTGAACAGATTTTTGGGGGAGTTCAACAGGTGTTTGCAATATTAAGTGAAGGCTGTGTCTCCTAATAAACTGAAAACGTATATGTCACAAACTCTTTCTGGGAATTTAACCCTTCTGCCAGATCAGAAATGTTAATATTTGGAGGCCATCAAAATACTAGCATTGTGATAAAGTTGGTTCCCGAGTGATTAAAAAGTTCCAGTGGAGAATCCATGCCATCTGGGAGGCTATTCCACTGCATGATAAATCTCACTGTCAGGAAATATCTCCTCATTCTCTGTGTTCTGACACTCTAAATTGATATTCCAATTAAATTAATGGAACATCAGAGAGCTGCAGATTCTCATGACAGCACAAGAGATACACATTTGCAGGTCCTAAGCAGCAGTATAGTCAGAATAAAAGTAGTCAAGTTAAAACCATTTAGAAGAAAAAATATATAACTATAGCAGAATTTTAATAGATCAGCACATTACAACCACTTGCTTTTTCTGACGATTGATTAAAAATAGCAGAAGGAAAATTCTAATGACTTTCTTAATCTTGGAGGGACTGATAGGCTTGTGGTTAAAGTACAGGTGGAATAAAGAAATCTCGCTTCTACCTTAGAACTGCCACTGAATTTTCTTCTGCAAGTCTTCTATCCTCTCTGTGCCTCAGTTTTCCATTTGGTAAAATGGGATTTATATTTCACACCCTTAATTCATTAGCACTTGTAAGCGATATGCTACAAAAATAGAGCATTACTGTATTTTTGTTCCATAGCACATTGTCAAAACAGATTTTTTTTAATCTGAGTTTTATAATGTGTATTAAAAGGTACTGTAAAATTACATGTTTCTCCTTATTCTGACTGATCTCTTGCTTTATCTACCAGAAGGATATTGGGTTTTAGTTTTTTCTTGGCACCGAACAGAGCTAGGCCTCATCTAGGCCTACAGTATATTGCTGTACTTTCAAGATAAGAAAAAAATCTTGATAACTAACTCAGGCAACATGCCCCAAAGCTGAATTTGCTTTGCTTTCTAAAGATCATTGGAGCTATTCCTTACTGTAACAAAACAAGAACTGTTAGTTGCAACTTCAATCAATATGGCCACTGCATTTTCACAGACTGGAGTAGCCCTGTTGGCAATAGAGTATCTCTAGTGGACCAAAATACTTCAAGCATATGCAGGAATACAATTTTACGTAGAATTATACTAATTGTGTTTGCAAGCATAGGTGTATTTATAGGTAGTTCAAATAAAATATGGGCAAAACCCTGGATGTGTTTAGGTTTTACTATCTGAATCTCCAGCCTTGTGGACAAATGGTTCCAGTTTGGGGGCCAGACTCTAAGTTCACTCTCTACTTACACTGAGTGCAGTAGGTTCCATCTCCCTTTTCTTCCCTGGCCCTAACTCTGGGCACAGGTGAGAGCAGCCTAGATGCCACTGTAAACTGTGCCATCTGTCCACGGTCCTTTAGGGTCTCTTCTCCTTGCCTGCCTCTGCTCCAGAGGCTCCACAATGGAGACAAAGGAGCTGGTGCTGCAGGCTCTGTGCTTGCTAGGAGATCTGCCACACCAAATGAGGGATCTTGATTGAGGTTTCCACTCCCTTTGTGCTGCTCACAGAATGGGACCTAGAATCTGACTCTTGCTTTCTACTACAGTTACTCTTGGGGTACGTCCAGACTACCCGCCGTATCAGTGGGTAGAGATCGATTTTTTGGGGATCAATATATCGTGTCTCATCTAGATGCGATATATCGATCCCCAAATGCACTTCCGTTGACTCTGGAACTCCACTGGAGCGAGCGGCGGTAGCGGAGTCGACACAGGGAGCCATGGACATCGATCCCGCGCCATAAGGACCCGAGGTAAATTGATCTAAGATACTTCAGCTTCTGCTACGCAAGTCATATAGCTGAAGTTGCATATCTTACATCGATTACCCTCCCACAGTGTAGACCAGCCCTTGGCTAAGAGTTTTCCTGCCCCATTAAAGTCAATAGCTGTTTCTACCATTGACTTCAGTGAAATCAGGATCAGGCTATAGCTGAAAGGCAACTCAGAAGTAGAAAGGAAAGTGTAAGCTCTGCAAAGAGTGACATGCTCTTCCTCTTGGGTCTGCTGGGAAGAGAGTCCCCTTTACACTATGGGCAGGTTTGTTAACTACAGACTATGAAGGCACTTGTTTTAAGCCCTAGCTGAGATTACTATGGAGGATACCCACAACATGATCCTGATTCTGTGTTATTCTGATAGTTTATACCCACTTTGCACTGGTGTAAGTGCCTACACAAGGTGCATGGCAATGAGAACGAAGCACAGCACATTCAACCACTGGGATCAGTTAGTGGATAGGCACCAGCTGGTGGACACTGAAAGAAACAATTGCTTTTTAATGTGAACATATGAAGTCAATAAGTCAATTAAATTTACAAAAAGTTCTGCTTGGCCTACTTTTAGAGCAATTGCCACAGGGCTTTATTCTTCTATGCTCCTTCTTAATATTTCAGCCTGATCTAGTCCCCCCACTGATTTATGTATAAAGTTATACAAACATTCAGACATTACAGAAAACAGTGATATTTATTCAGTCGTGCATATTAACAATAATCAATCCCCTGCTGGTTGAGGTGGGCAGATATAGTATCTGCCTATAATTTTGAATGCAAAATTGCATGATTCTCAATAGAAAATAAGTTGAAATTCTTAAGAGGTGTTTGTTCCTTTAAAAAAAAAACTTATTTGTAGGCTGAGTGGAATAGAGTTTTTAATAAATTAAAGGGTACAGTACCAAAAGTGAAATCTCTGCAAGCTGCATGAAACTTTAAGGACACCATAGTAGAAGCTCAACTTAAATGTATACCCCAATTAAAAAATATAGTAACAGAACCAAAAACTAGCCACTGTGGCTAAACAGCAAAGTAAAAGAAGCACTGAGAGGCAAGACTCCTTTCAAAAGTGGAAGTTAAATCCTAGTGAGGAAAATAGAAAGGAGCATAAACTCTACCAAATGAAGTGTAAGAATACAATTAAGAAGGCCAAAAAAGAATTTGAGAAAGAGTTAGCCAAAGACTCAAAAAGTAATAGTAATTTTTTTAAGTACATCAGCAGCAGGAAGCCTGCTGAACAACCAGTGGGATCACTGGACAATCGAGATGCTAAAGGAGCACTCAAGGACAATAAGGACATTGCAGAGAAACTAAATGAATTCTTTGCATCAGTCTCCATGGCTGAGGATGTGAGGGAGATTCCCAGTCCTGAGCCATTCTTTTTAGGTGATAGATCTAAGGAATTGTCCCAGATTGAGGTATCCTGAAATGAGATTTTGGAACAAATAGATAAATTAAACAGCAGTAAGTCACCAAGACAAGATGGTATTCACCCAAGAGTTCTGAAGGAACTCAAATATGAAATTGCAGAACTACTAACTGTAGTCTGTAACCTATCGTTTAAATCAGATTCTGTATCAGATGACCAGAGGATAGCTAATGTGATGCCAATTTTTAAACATGGCTCCAGAGGTGATCCTGGCAATTACAGGCCTCTAAACCTGACTTCAGTACTGAGCAAACTGGTTGAAACTATAATAAAGAACAATATTTTCAGACATATAGATGAACATAATTTTTTGAGGAAGAGTCAACATGGTTTTAGTAAAGGGAAATCATGCCTCCACAATCTACTAGAATTCTTTGAGGGGGTCAACAAGCATGTGGACCAAGGGAATCCAGTGGATATAGTGTACTTAGATTTTCAGAAAGCCTTTGACAAGATTCCTCACCAAAGGATCTTAAGCAAAGTAAGCTGCCAATGGGATAAGAGGGAAGGTCCTCTCATGGATTGGTAATTGGTTAAAAGTTAGGAAACAAAGGGTAGGTATAAATGGTCAGTTTTCAGAATGAGAGAGGTAAATAGTGGTGTCCCCCAGAAGTCTGTTCTGGGATCAGTCCTATTCAACATATTCATAAATGATCTGGAAAAAAGGGTAAACAGTGAGGTGGCAACATTTGCAGATGATACAAAATTACTAAAGATAGTTAAGAGCCAGGCAGACTGCAAAGAGCTACAAAAGGATCTCTCAAAACTGGTGACTGGGCAACAAAATGGCAGATGAAATTTAATGTTGATAAATACAAAGTAATGCACATTAGAAAGCATAATCCCAACTATACATATAAAATGATGAAGTCTAAATTACCTGGTACCACTCAAGAAAGAGATCTTGCAGTCATTGTGGATAGTTCTCTGAAAACATCCACTCAATGTGCAGCGGCAGTCAAAAAAGTGAACAGAATGCTGGGAATAATTAAGAAAAATAGATAATAGGACAGAAAATATCATGTTGCCCCTATATAAATTCATGGTATCCCCACATCTTGAATACTGTGTACAGATGTGGTCTCCCTCATCTCAGAAAAGATGGATTGTAATTCGAAAAGGTTCAGAAAAGGGCAACAAAAATGATTAGGGGTATGAACAGCTTCCATATGAGGAGAGATTAATAAGACTGGGCCTTTTCAGCTTGGAAAAGAAATGGCTAAAGGGAGATAGAATTAAGGTCTATAAAATCTTGAATGTTGTAGCGAAAGTAGATAAGGAAATGTTGTTGTTTACTACTTCTCATAACACAAGATCTAGGGGTCAACAAAATGAATGGGCAGCAGGTTTAAACAAATAAAAGGAAGTATTTTTTCACACAACACACAGTCAACTTGTGGAACTCCTTGCCAGACCATAACAGGATTCAAAATTAGATACATATGTGGAGGATAAGTCCATCAATGGCTAATAGCATTAGATGATCAAGAATGGTAGCCCTAGCATCTGTTTGCCAGAAGCTGAGAATGAGTGACAGGGGACGGAACACTTACTGATTACCTGTTCTGTTCATTCCCTCTGGGGCACCTGGCACTGGCCGCTGTCCGAAGCCAGGATACTGGGCTAGATGGACCTTGGGTCTGACCCTGTAGGGCCATTCTAATGTTCTTAATATCCATTTTCCTTCTCCATAGTGGGTACTGAATTGCAGCTAAGCCAAGTTATAGCTATTACTCTGATGTAAGGCTTATTTGTAATTTGTTGCTCATTTCTACATGTATCACTGCTTTATTAGTAGATACCAACTTGAGGTTAATAGGACAGTTGTATGGAAAATCCACCAAAAGAAAATTTGATGGATCCTTACCAATGACAACTACAACTATGTTCATTTATTTAATTATACAACTTGCTTATGTAGTCTTGTTTCATTTGCTTACTACAAAAAGGAGAGGAGTGAGGGAGAGAAATGTGAAGACAAAATCCAGAACTCCCATGTGTCAT
Source organism: Chelonoidis abingdonii (assembly GCF_003597395.2). Lineage (NCBI taxonomy): Eukaryota > Metazoa > Chordata > Testudines > Testudinidae > Chelonoidis > Chelonoidis abingdonii. The sequence continues at coordinate 205,047,681 of NC_133770.1, forward strand.
GCCTTTAGCAGAAGTAAAGGGAATGATTATTCTGATATTTTAAATTTAATTTATTAACACCATAGGCCAAATTCCTCCCATGATTGGAGCAAGGCTCATATTGTTTATGTTGTTGGGTCAGGAAACTTCATCATTACCCATGCTGTCAGGCACAAGAGCCAAAAGAGGAAGAAAATATATTTGTGTATACAGCAATGTGTCTAGAATAAACCCCTAAGGCTTAGTGACAATGAACTGGATCTATTACGTGAAGAACACCACTCAAATATAGGCACGATGGTTATGAAAATTCTCTGTGATGATAAAATAAAACAACTTGCCTCATGATTTACTGGAGTCCTACTATGTCTCTGAAAAATAAATGATGGTGTTCACATAAATTTCTTTGCAGTCTCTGCCTTTAAACTGTACTTGCTATGGGGCTTCCCCTAGGATTAAGGTGCTTAAATAACTCATCTAGAGAGTCTGCCCTGCACTCTTTATGCAAGTAAAATCAGTGGGATTATCACACAGCTAAAGGCTATAGAGATAGGCATGTAAAATTAATCCGTCATTATTTTTAAAATAGTGACGGATTATAGATAAATTATAGATTTATTAGAGGTGAGTGAATAACTCACAATTTAATGAATTTCATCTTTCTTTTCATGCATTGTTTGAAAACAGATGACAAAATTATCCCACTTAATTGCTATCATGAATATTTATTGAATTACTGGGGCCTGACCAAATTAAAAACCTGTAACACAAACAAGTCAGCCAAAAAATGCTCAGTTTTCACCACAAATAGGGAGGAAAGTCAGAGTCCATGAGTCCACTATGAACTCTGCTATTGCCATTAATTTTTGTGGTAGATGCTCAAATACTACAGTGATGGGCAGCAACATAAAGCCCTAAACTAGGTAGGTAGAATGCAACATTTACATTTTAGATATACCATTTACATTCCTTTGACTTAGGAGTTAAATGCTTAACTACTATATTTGCCTTTGATTCAAAGAGCTACAGAGAAACTAGAGCACTGGATCCAAGACGAGGCAGGCGACCAGCTCAGTTTAACAGAGAAATCTTCAGAGAGCTTAAACACAAAAAGTAAGCTTACAAGAAGTGGCAACTTGGACAGATGATTAGGGAGTATAAAAATATTGCTCGAGCATGCAGAGATGTAATCAGGAAGGCCAAAGTACAATTGGAGATGTAGCTAGCAAGGGATGTGAAGGGTAACAAGAAGGGTTTCTACCGGAATGTTAGAAACAAGAAGAAGGTCACGGAAAGTGTGTGACCCTTAATGAATGGGGAAGGCAACCTATTGACAGATTATGTGGAAAAAGCTGAAGTACTTGATACTTTTTTTTGCCTTGGATTTCACAGACAAGGTCAGTTCCCAGACTGCTGCACCAGGCAGCACAGTATGGAGTGGAGGTGAGCAGCCTTCAGTGGTGAAAGAACAGGTTAGGACTATTTAGAAAAGCTGGACATGCGCAAGTCCATGGGGCTGGATCTAATGCATCCGAGAGTGCTGAGCGAGTTGTCTGTGATTGCAGAACCGTTGGCCATATCTTTGAAAACTCGTGGAGATCGGGGAGGTCCCAGACAATTGGAAAAAGGCAAATGTTAGTGCCCATGTTTAAAAAAGGGAAGAAGGAGAATCTGGGGAACTACAGACCTGTCAATCTCACCTCAGTTCCTGGAAAAATCATGGAGCAGGTCCTCAAGGAATCCATTTTGAAGAACTTGGAGGAGAGGAAGGTAATCTGAAAGAGTCAATATGGATTCACCAAGGGCAAGACATGGCTGACCAAGTTTCTATGATGAGATAACTGGCTCTATGGATATGGGGAAAGCAGTGGATGTGATATATCTTGACTTTTGCAAAGCTTTTGATATGGTCTCCTACAGTATTCTTTGCAGCTAGTTTAAAAAGTATGGATTGGATGAATGGACTATAAAGTGGACAGAAACCTGACTAGATCGTCAAGCTCAATGGGTACTGATCAATAGCTCGATGTCTAGTTGGCAGCCGGTATCAAGCAGAGTGCCCCGGGGTCTTTCTTGGGGCCAGTTTTGTTCAACATCTTCATTAATGATCTGGATGATTAAATGGATTGCACCCTCACCAAGTTTGCAGATGACACTAAGTTGGGGGGAGATGTAGATACACTGGAGGGTAGGGATAGGGTTCAGAATGACCTAGACAAATTTGAGGATTGGGCTAAAAGGAATCTGATGAGGTTCAACAAGGACAAATACAGAGACCTGTACTTAGGACGGAAGAATCCGATATACTGCTACAGGCTGGGGACTGACTGGCTAAGCTGCATTTCTGCAAAAAAAGACATGGGGATAACAGTGGACAAGAAGCTGGCTGAGAGTCAACAGTGCACCCTTCTTGCCAAGAAGGCTAATGGCATATTGGGCTGCATTAGTAGGAGCATTGCCAGCAGATGCAGGGAAGTGATTATGCCCCTCTATTCAGCACTACTGAGGCCATATCTGGAGTATTGCATCCAGTTGTGGGCCTCCCACTACAGAAAGAATATGGACAAATTGGAAAGAGTCCAGCAGACGACAATGAAAATGATTAGGGGGCTGGGACACATGACTTATGAGGAGAGGTTGGAGGAACTATTTAGTCTGATGAGGAGAAGAGTGAGGGGGGATTTGATAGCAGCCTTCAACTACTCGAAGAGGGGGTTCCAAAGTGGATGGAGCTAGGCTATTCTTGGTAGTGGCCGATGACAGAACAAGGACCAATAGTCTCAAGTTGCAGTGGGAGAGGTCTAGGCTGGATATTAGGAAAAACTATTACACTAGGAGGATAGTGAAGCACTGGAATGGGTTACCTAGGGAGGTGATGGAATCTCCATCCTTACAGACTTTTAAGGCCTGGCTTGACAAAGCCCTGGCTGGGATGATTTAGTTGGGATTGGTCCTGCTTTGAGCAGGGGGTTGAACTAGATGACCTCTTGAGGTCTCTTCCAATCCTAATCTTCTATGATTCTAAGACTTTCATTTATAGCTATAAGATCTACTCTAATTACAGGATTTTAAAATCTCACATGAAAAGTAGACTAGGAGAAAAATGAAATAGTGTAAACATTAGAAAGGGGTATTTCCTTAGATAATCTGTGCAAGAGGTGAAAAGAACAAATTCTTAATGGTCCAAAAATAGGGTCACAAATCCACAATCAATGCAAATCTTGATTTTGCTTCAATTTGGTTAAGTATGAGGTGAAGAAAACCCTTCAAAGAATAAATATTTAATAAGTTACAGCATCAGAGGTCAATGATGCAGCTAATTCTCCCTGGAAATTTTCCCGTCAGACTTTCGAACTTCTTAAATGCAACTCCAGAAGAACTCAGGTTCATTCATGTCTGAATTGTACATTTGCTAATTAAAGCGCTAATCATTCCACGTATACTTCTCTTTAAGTGGATATTTAAAATTGCAAGGTCTCTTAAGACACACTATTTGAAGTTACAATTTGTTTTGGGTCTAGGTTTAGGTCAGTGTGTAATCACTGAAATTTGAATTTTTAGACATTCTAATGTTAAATTTAGGACTTGTTCTTTCAAACACTTAAGCATGAGTTTCACTTTACTCCAATGAGTTAGAATAAATGTAACTATCCATGCAAGAAAAGTTAAGCACATACTTAAGTGCTCAGAGTATGAAGGCCTTATTGGTTGGGGAAAAAGCTCTGGACTGGCTTTCTTAGAGACTCAAGTCCTGGAGAGTTCAAATAGTAGTCCCTGACCACTATTTATCTATGTTGTGTGAAGTTCCAAACAACATGTAGCTCACGAATGTACTTCATTATTGAGCTAGATGGACCTCCTCGAGGGGTAAGATAGAGGATGCTTCATTTTTCTTGGCTGAGGCTGCAAGCAAAGGTTCCAAATAAGCACTTGATAGTGGTCTGAAGAAAGCCAGATGGTCCCATGCTACTGGCTCTTCTCCTTGTATGCAGTTTCTAAAAAAACCCTAAAAATACACTACATGCTTTCTTGTGGAAGCAATTGCTGTACTTGTCACAGGGAAGTTGTGATTAAGAATGACGAGGGAGGTGGGCCATATGATCACAAAAGCCATAGGGGGTGGGCCACAAGACAAACTGTCCATTAAGATGTAGCTCACACTGAAGTTTGACTAAAAGGCTGACCTAAAAGGCTCTATAAACTTTTATCATCCTCCGCTCAGTCATGACACTGGCAGACCAGATGCCAGCTCATGCCAAGGTCCCCATGTCTCATCTGAGTACTTGATAGGTGCATAGTTGGAATCTCTCTGATTCACTTGGGAGGTAATATTGACAGAATGGGTATTAAAACTATATAAGAAAGTGTGTAGTGTTTGGACTTTACTGAATATGATCTTGCATATATTGTGCATGTGAGGTCACAATGCATGAAGGATGCCATTTTCCTCCTCCATGCTGTCAGTGGTCCCAGAAGGAAATGCTTCATTAAAATTGGGTCATGCAGTTTGGGAATCCCTGCTATATTACCTTTTGAAACTAGAACTGTAATTCATTTGTGTATCTGTTTGCTTGCTTTATCCTTGTAAATAACTCTCTAATTTCCTTTTCCTGTTTATTAAATCTTCATATAGTTTACTATAGGACTAGCTACAAGCGTCTTCGGTGTAAGATCCAACGTGCAATTGATCTAGAGTAAGTGACTGGTCCTTTTTGTTAACTGGGGAGTAGAGAGAGGGGAGAACTATCTTTGCCCAAAGATTATTAGAAAGCCATTCAAGATTGGGCATCCTGAAACCTGATCCTAATTTATATTCTGGCAGAGATGAGATTGACTTACTGGCATACTTATCAGTACGGCTGTCTTGTGCTACTATACCGTACATTCAGTGCACAGAACAGGAGTAACATAGGTAAGAGATGGGGGCAGATCACAAGGGATAAAGCAGTATAGTAAAGTGAAAACATGCAGAACAGGAACAGCTAGACTCTCAAACAAAGTGTGTTCAGGTTTTACTTCCTTAACCTTGTAGTTCTTTATCTCAACGTATGTCTCTTTTTTAATTCTTATTCAACTGAAAGGATCATGTATTTTACTTCAGAAGCACAGATAATCAGGTCCTATTAGAAAAATGGTCAAGAGGTCAGGTCTTGTGAGCTCTACTCACTTTAGGCACTGCATGGAATATAAAAATCAAATGAGATGTCCTTTTTATATTATGTTTTGGGCTTCAAAAGGCAACAAAATTTTCTGATGGATATTTTCACAACATGAAAAAGCAGCAGCCAACTTGATTTTTAGAATAGAACTACAGAAGGGTCATTCATTTGTACAAATGTCTTCCATCCACAGGTTAGCATATCTTTATGGGCCTAGGAATAAAATTAATTTTGGCTAAATTTTGATCTCCAGTTTAAAGTTCTCACTGTAAAATCATATGCTGCATACAGTCTGTTAATTATGATACTAAGGCTTTGTGAGAAACCAGAGGCCAACTCATTTCATTGGAGAAGTCAAGCAATCTATAGTGTGATCACGCTTATAATTTCCAAGTAATCTATCTCTGATCCAGCAAAGTATGTAAGTATGCACTTAATTTTAAGTGACTGGTGCCTGTACCTGCAACATTAGAATCAGCTGGAGCTTGACCCAACATTTTTGAGGCCTGTAAAAGAAACAACTTTCTCTTTGCAGTCATTGTCCAAACCAATGGTATCAGCTTCTTCCAAAAAAGAAGAGGTGTGAGTGTATTTCCTGCTGGAAAATGTGATGTAATAATTTTTTTAAATGACAAACTGATACCATTTAGACTCATGGTCATGAATAGCTCTGCATTCTGGTCTCTAAAGGAGTGGTGGTGGTTGATGCATCAATGAAAATTAACAGGCAGTTAAAAAATACTTGAATATTTCCTCTGTAGTTTCAAAAGACAGAAGTGAAGGACAATACAGAAAAGGATACCCATGACTCTGAATTACCTGCCTATGCACTTGCGGTAACTGAAACTGTAGACAGCCACTTGGACACCAGACTAGTCTTTTGCAAGCATGATTGCATAGAGTAATGAGTTTTTGTGTGTAATCATGAAGATATGTTTGCACACATGGACTATGACTTCTACTTGTTTAAAACTTTATCCAGTATATCAGAGCTCTGTAACTATGATATTACATGTATTCACAAAACAAAATACACACTGACTTATAACAACTGATTCTTATTGGACATAAGGCACCCAATTCCAACCACTGTGTGGAGAAATGTCGATTTTGCAAGAATATCAAATATTATACAGACCTAAGTGAATACTCTTTCCAAAGTAACCCATTTTCCTCCATTGATTACAACATATGTGATCAAATTTGTTACACATGAAAGCATTTTTGCTTAGTAGCTATACCTCAAAACACGCCTGTTTTTTGGGGTTTTTTTTGTTTTTTTTTAAATAGTCCTATGTTGTATTATATGGAGGCTAAAAATTAGTAATGGGTCAACCTTCAATGACTGTGAGGTTTGATCATTTCAGATAAGCATGCATTAGTATGAAGGGATATGTAAAGTTTATCCAAATCTCTTGGAAAGAGAAATCAAACTACAGTAACACCTCACTTAATGTTGTAGTTATATTCCTGAAAAATGTGACTTTAAGCGAATCCAATTTCCCCATAAGAATTAATGCAAATGGGGGGTTTAGATTCCAGGGGAAAAAAAATTCACCAGACAAAAACCTATATTATATATAGATATACACACAGTATATGTTTTCTAAACAAACAATTTTAATACTGTTCACAGCTATGATAATTATGAAGCTTGGTTGAGGTGGTGAAGTCAGAGGGTGGAAGAAGGAGGGATATTTCCCAGGGAATGCCTTGCTACTAAATGATGAACTAGCACTCGGCTGAACCCTCAAGGATTAACACAGGTTATTAATGTAGCCTCTCATCAAGGCAGCATGAACAGGAGGGAGGGGAGGCTGCACAGTAGACAGAGACAGACACACACCTTGTGTGTGGGGGAGAGAGAGAGAGAGAGAGAGAGATGCACACTGCCCCTTTAAGTAAGCTGACTCACTCTTAAGTGCATTATCTTTTTAAGTGGATCAGGAAGTTGAGACAGCAGCTGCTGCCCCAAGCTCTCTGTCTCTCTCCGTCCATGTCCCCTCCCTGCTTCATATGGCGAAGGGGTAAGCAGGGTTCAGGAGCAGGGGGGAGAAGGACACTCTGACATTAGCCCCTCCTTCCCCCCCTGCACAGCAAGCAGGAGTCTCTGGGAGCAGATCCAAGGCAGAGGGCAGGAACAGCACATGGCAGTAGGGTGAGGAACAGCTGAACTACCATTTGATAGCCAGCTGGGCAGCTGCAGCATAGGGAACTTAGGGGCATGGGGAGCTGATAGTGGGGCTGCCGGTCCACCCTGGTTCCAAGCCCCCACCAGCTAGCTGCAACGGGCTGCTCTTCCTGCAAGCAGTGGACAAAGCAGGTGACTGCCAAACAACAGAAGGAAGCATTGCACAAGTTTAAACAAGAATGTTCCCTAATTGATCAGCAACGTAACAATGAAACAACCTAAACTGAGAGGACTCTAAGTGAAGAGTTACTGAAATGCTATCTCAAGACCTGGCCTTCTCATGAAACTTCCAGTACCTCATGCTTTCAGCCAGGGAAAAACTACCACAGTAATAGCTTTTCTCAGGTTATTCTGTTTAATTTTTGTGCTCCCAGTCAGAATAAGTTCATGCATATCTTGAAAGAGATTTCTTTCCACAGTGTCTCATGCAGATTGTCCCAGGACACAAGGTACCTTTTTCTGCTTTTACTTACACCAATATACAAACACAACTGATCCCATTTAAATCAATGGAGTTGCACTGATGTAAATGACAGGAGAATCAGGCTGGGGAAGTCTGTTTTGTAATTTTATCATTTAAAGATTTAATATGGTGCCTCTTCCCCTGTACTTGGGATTTCTTATAACATTTCAAAGAAAAACAAGATTAATAAAATTTAAATATCATCTTTTGTATTGGCACAAAACCATTATGGTGAACTGATGAATGGTTGCCAACACCAGTTTGAACATACAGAGCCTGTTTCTCATTTACACCATTCTGGAGGTAAGACAGGAGCATTAACGTGGCCTTAACTTACACACATTTTAAAGCCCCTTTACACTTTCAGAGTGGTGTTAAGGATCTTAGTGTGAATGAGAATCTGGTTCATAATATAAACTTCATTACTGCAAAATGTCAGATAAGTGTTATTTTGGAAGGCTAGCAAACCTTCATTCTAGTGCAAGCTATCAGCACTAGAGGAGAGGGGGAATCTTTGTTCTATTTGAACGTCATGGCGCTCTTTGATCAAAATATGACACTCTGATATGCATGGAAAGATTCCATTGATCACAAGTGAGAACCATCTATTTTAAGTGACTTAGTAGATCCTTAAGTATCAGAGGGGTAGCCGTGTTAGTCTGGATCTGTACAAAGTGACAAAGAGTCCTGGGGCACTTTATAGACTAACAAGTATTGGAGCATAAGCTGCGTCTGACGAAGTGAGTATTCACCACGAAAGCTTATGCTTTAATACTTCTGTTAGTGTATAAGGTGCCCCAGGACTCTTTGTTGCTTTTTAGTAGATGCTGTGAAGTTGAGGTTTAAGTAAACTGGCTCCACGGATGCTTTAGAATGATTGAAAAAAAATAACAACATTGCTGTTGTGGGCTTGTCTTTGTCACATTCTGCCTGATTTACCAGCATCAGCCACGGTGTCTATCTTTAAACCACTAATCTGGCAAAAGCTGGAGTCAATTCTAGGCGATACGAAGCAATTGCTCATATATTCAGAATGTTACAGAAACTTATATCAACTGTGCAAAGCTTATTCTATTCATTTATGTGTCTTTTAGTGCAAAAAATGCAGAGCAAAACAGTATTGGATAGTCATAACTTAAATAAGCACATATTTACCTCCATATTCATGCATCACATTTTTTATTATTTAACACCAGCCTCATCCTGCTGTTTTATTGCCCAATTGGATAGGATGACATATGACCATAAGTACAGATAGAAGCTTACATTTGCATTTATTCTTGCATTATGGAGCTGAGAGGCAATTGGTAATCAGAAACATTATCTAGAATTATGAGGGACACACTGCTACCATGATAATGTTTTAAAAAATTAAGCATTCTCAGTAGGTGTTTACTGCCTTCATATTTCAGTTAACATACGAGAATGCTTAGCACATGCACACAATTCATAAAAGCATGTGCTAAAGTATATCATTGGGATGCACTTTATGCATATCAAAATATCTAGTTTATATATTCTAACAAACAACTTTGTGATATAATTGTAAAATGCTACATAAAGAAAGGGAAAGACCCAGATCCTGGGATCCATCTGAATTATATTCAGCACATCAGAGTGAAAGGTGAAAAATGCACAAAGTACACTTCTGCACTCCGTTGAATCTGATGCTGCTGTATATGGTCCCTAAGTCAGCTAGAACAGCCTAAGGGCTGCTCTAACTTGTTACTGGCTAACTGCTCCAAAAACTAAACACGCTGCCAAGGATCTACACAGCACAGGGTTAGTCTAGCCAAGCCCCATTTCCTGTTACCTTGTCCCCTACTCTGCCAATAGAGAGTCAGGTGATGTAGGAGCTTCTACGCTATTAGAGGATAAACTTTGCATTGGCTCATTTTCCCAATTTCAGACATTCCAGCTCTATGGCCAAATTCCACCAGCAATGCCATGCAAAACAACTGTGTCACAACAATCTATCCAAAAATCGTTACAATGTTCAGAGGAAAAGTAGGTCACAACTGAGATAAATATTTTCAAAGAGGTCGTTTAACATTTTGATCAGAATTTATCCTGGGAAACTTTTTTTGCACAAGTAAAAGTTTAAATTTGCATGAGTTATTTGTGTGTGCAAATCAGCTTCATAAGGTGAGTTATCAAATATGGTATCTACAATTTAAGCACTTGAATGGGTATTTGGGCTCCTATGTAGAACTGGTTTGTTACAAGCATTGAGCATCTGCAGCTCCCACTGGAGTCAATGCCAATTGTGGTTGCTCAACACCTCTAAAAATTAGGCTACTTTTGTCTAAGTATCTAATACTGACCTAGGTTTTTATTAGGATCTGATTGCAACATCAAAGAGAGGCTATCTCCAGATCCATAATAGCTTGATGGAAAAGAATTAATTTTTTTCTAGCACAGTGAGAAAATGAGACTTGAGAATAGCAGATAAAAATGTTCTTATTCTACCACAAAGTATTAAAAGTGTAAAAGAATATTATTGGAATTTGCCTGCTAGGCAATCTGTGGGAAAACTAAAAAAAGAAAACAAATGAACTGTGCCATTCTATCCTGGGTTATGTAGGAGGCCAGATGAGATGATAATGGTCCCTTCTGGCCTTGAAGATATATGGATCTGAACCATTTGGTCCCATTCAGAACAATCAAAAAATCTATCCTGGGAAGCAGTGTTTCTGAGAAGAAGTGGGGTCATGATGGATAATCAGCTCAACATGACTTCCCAGTGCAATGCTATGGTTAAAAGGGCTAATATGATCCCTGAATGTAAACAGAGCAATATCAATTATGAGTAGGGAGGCTCTGTTACCTCTGTGTCTGGAACTGGTACAACTGCTGCTGGAATATTGTGTCCAGTTGTGGTGTCCACACTTCAAGATGGATATTAATAAATTGGAGAGGGTTCATAGAAGAGACATGAGAATGATTAAAGCATTGGAAAACATGCCTTATAGTGATAGACTCATGGAGCTGAATCTAATTATGTAACAAAGAATGATAAGGGATGACTTGATCACAGTCTCTAAGCACCTGCGTGGGGAACAGAACTTTGATATTAGCTCTTCAATCTAGCAGACGAATGTAGCTATAACAAGATAAAAAAGGCGTAAATTGAAACTAAACAAATTCAGTTTCAAAATAAGGTGATTTTTTTTTTAAAAAAAAAGGAGTAATTAACCATTGGAACAACTTAACAAGGATTGTGGTGGATTCTCCATCACTGGAATTCTTTAAATCCAGTTTGGATGCTTTTCTAAAAGACATGCTCTAGTTCAACCATGGCTATTGCACTTGAAGCAGGATTAAATCAGTGAAGTCTTATGTCTTGTATTAGACAGGAAGTCAGACTTGATTATTACAAACACTGAAGCTATTGTAAATGAGTATTTGCTTTTTTAAAAAAGTAGATATCACAAATGCTGGGTAACAGATTTGTCTAGTATAAGGTTAAATCAGTGTAGCTTTAAGAGATTTGTTTGCAAACTAATAAAATCCTTTTATTGACTTCAGTGGGTTTACTATTGACATATGTGTTCTCCCCAATATAAAATGAATAGTCAATTGGCTGTTCACAAGCTGTTATCTTTAACTATTCGCTTATTTTTGCTCTTTGAAGAAAAACAAACTTTTGAAACAGGTATGTTAAGAACCTGCTTCCAGTACAGATTTTTGAATGACTTATTACTCATGTGAAGATTTATGTAAGATTTTATATCCGTGACCTGTTGGTTTTTTGCAGAGGTGGTCAAAAAAGCTAACAGGTTGTTAGGAATCATTAAAAAGTAGATAGAGAATAAGACTGAGAATATTTTATTGCCCTTATATAAATCCATGGTATGCCCACATCTCGCATACGTGTGTAAGATGTGGTCTTCTCACTCAAAAGATTATACTGGCACTCGAAAGGTTCAGAAAGGCAACTAAAATGTAGGGCTTGGAACGTGGTCCATACGAGACGAATTTAAAGCGGCTTGGCCTTTCGTCTTGGAAAGAGGGACTAAGTGGGGTTTGATAGAGGTATATAAATCATGAGTGATGTTAGAGAAAGTGGATAAGGAAGTTATTTACTTTCCCATAGATACAGAAACTAAGAGGTCAATCAATATGATATAATAGGCAGCAGGTTAACCAATTAAAGGAAGTTCTTCACGCAGCGCACAGTCAACTTGTAGAACTCCTTACCTGAGGAGGTTGTGAAGGCTAGGACTATAACAGCGTTTAAAAGGGAACTGGATAAATTCATGGTGGTTAAGTCCATTAATGGCTATTAGCCAGGATGGGTAAGGAATGGAGCCTCTAGCCTCTGTTTGTCAGAGGATGGAGATGGATGGCAGGAGAGTGATCACTTGATCATTACCTATTAGGTTCATTCCCTCTGGGGCACCTGGCATTGGCTACTGTTGGTAGACAGATACTGGGCTAGATGGACCTTTGGTCTGATCCGGTACGGCCATTCTTATGTTCTTATGGTCTTATAAATACAAATAATACAATATCACAAATCAGAGCAAATTGAACTTTGTGCTCTGAGATATGAAGACATTTAAGTGTAACTTTGTGTAACTATTTGACAAGCCTAATAATGATTTACAAACAGGGCCGGCTCTAGGCACCAGTGCACCAAGCAGGTGCTTGGGGCGGCCAACGGCAAGGGGCAGCTTTTTTTTTTTTTTTTTAAGCCACATTGGAGCTTTGATTAATGGAATATAAAGTCTGTTGTGGTAAGGTAATAACTGCAGCAGTGAATAAGTTGAGCATTTCATGAGTCATAAGTGTGCTTATTTGTTATCAGGAGCTGTTATTTGTGGCTTTGTACAGTAAGAATAACCCACTTTAACTGTTATCTTAGATTAAGATGGTGGCTGCCATCCCATAAACTTTATCTCCATAAAAACAATGCTAAAGTTTATTGCTGACCTGCAGATGATGTGGCTCCCCCCACCCGCTTTGAACTTCCTAACTCTTTCTAGTTGCAAGAGTTGTTGCCAGGATGAAGTATTCAGTTTTTCAAGGCACAGCGTGCAATTATTTAGAGGTTGGTTTAGGATCGCCATTGATTTGCTCTTTGATTCACTGACTCTACTCATAGACTTTCAAAAGGTTTAGAATCACTGGATGATTGGCCAATCTGTGCTACTTGCTGCCTCTTAAAATGAAACATGACCAGTTTTAACTTTAGATGTGTTTTTCATATGAAATTTAAAGAAAACAGGCATAGTAAGATATGCTTTTGAATGTCTTACACTTTCAGGATGAGATGAATTTACACTGAATAGGCTTTTCATATTAAAAAAAAAGTCAGATCTGAATTTAATTGCATGTTTTTACCAAAATAGCACTTTATCATATTATCAGAGGTTATAAGTTAACCTTTTACTGTTTTCTGCTTTGTCTTTTAAATATTCAGGCTTGATTGCAGACTGCTTTGTGCTGTCACTCCAAGACAATACTTTGAGCTTGTTTATTCCTATTGACAAGAGCTTTAATCAGGCTGGCATTGCTATAGTGTGATCAAAGAAGCAATCATTTGTGGAATGACAATGCACAGAATATTCACGTAATGCACTGTGCTTTTATGGGTGCCACACATTAAAGTATCACATTTGGAAGAGATCATTCATAACCAGAACCAGAAACCAAGAAACATAATTCAATTTGCACCATTTGACTGTTGTTATTTGTACAATTTCCCTGATAGTAAAAGTTGGTATTATCACACTGATGTATGCCTTACACATGACACCTTTTCAAAACGTCATTCTGATTCTGTATTGAAAACTAAATAACAGTGAACCTTATGAAACAAACACTTAGCAAAAGACACACTTGTTAATCACACTGTTTAAGAGCAGGAATGTCTAATAGCTTATTTTCATCTATTGTTCATTTTTTTGTTATTGAGTTTATTAAGATAGATGCTCTGAACATGAATTAAAAAGCATATGAATTAACATTTCAATTTAAAAAATGCCAAGGAGAAGTATTCCTATTAAAAGAAACACATGGTGGAAAAGTGTTCCTTAAAACAGAATAAGATATTAGCACTATTTTCAGGTGTCAGCTAGAGCTGTGCAAAAAGTTAGCTGTTGTGCCTCATGGGAGTTAGTCAGTCTTGTTTTGTTTCAGCTCACATCAGATCTCATTCCCTGAGTTTAGGTTTTGAAACTCGGAATGAGGGTTCCCATACTAACATGGGAGCCATTTCAGATTGTTCCAACTGAGGGAAAAGGCTCTCCTATGCCAACAGCAATGATTCCATTCCAGCTCTTGCTGAAATGGGGTCCAGACATGAGCGCTTCCCCTCGGAAGGCGAATTTATACTAGTGCCAGCATGTTAGAGATACCAGGGGGGAGAATCAGGCTATGCAATCACTCCTTCAATCCAGGGGGAAATGGCCAACCAACCAGCCAGCCATTCTTATAGATCTCAGGAGGTATGTGGGCTTAAAATCCTCTGTACCTCTCACACGGATAACACCACTTAAAGGGAAAGAAGAAGGAAAAGAGCTGAATCTATTGGGTAGGAATCACCTTTTCCACTCTTGGACCCAAACAGCTCCCAAAACAGTTGAAACCCATTCACTTTGGAGCTTCAGGATTAATATGCCCTGAAATTCATCTAAATGTAAATAGTAGTACCTGAATAAACCTTTGAGCGTAAATACGGGAACACAGAAAATGCCATATGGGATTAAACAATTGGTCATCCCAGTCTGGTATCCTTTCTCCAACAATGGCCAGTTACCCAATGCTTCAGAGGAAGGTGTAAAACCTTCATAATGGAGACTTGTGCAATAACATCGCCTGAGTTTCTTGAAACATGTTTTTGGTTTGTAGTAAGACCTACAGTCAGGTGAATGTTGCCCATGAGAAACATGTTATGAAAGCTGTATGCTATAACACTGCAGTTTTATTCAGTTAGTACATAAATGCCTGTCAGTCAGACATAGCTGTTAGAAACATTTGAATCTGAGTCCCATTCCAGAAATTTGGTTCAAAAGTCTTATGGGCTGTGGACTAGATCATGCCATTTAACTGCAGCCCAGAGTAAGGGACAGCATGCAGCCAGCCAGCCAGCCCATGGAGACCACTGGAAGGAATTTACATTGGTGTAAAAGGAGACCACTACTTACCCTTCCACTGCTTTTTGAGGTGCACTGTGGGGCCAGTTCTGCTCTGCAGGTCAGTGTGAGGAAGGGCAGAGCTTTGGGTCAATTCCTAATTTCTCTCTTTTCATGGTAGCATGCTCACTCTGCGTAGCAGGGATGGAGGAGAGAAGCCTCCTTGCTTCTGTTCACTCAATGTGGATCGGAGGAAGTGCCTGGTAGAATCTGGCCTTCTCTGATTATCTCAGATCAAATTAAAGAGACAAGTAAGCAGCATTTTAATGTCATGAAGCCTAATCTACAACTCTTCATGGTAATGAGAAATATCCAAATATTGTTACCATTATTTTATGCTGCTTTAAGTTGATATGTTTTAGTATAATTTACATTATCATACATCACCTTACTGCAGTAACTAGAGATGAGCCAAAACTGTGAATTCAGCCAATCTGGGATATATTGAAAACTTGGATATTTAGAGGGCATTTTGCCTACCTGACACTGAAGAAGAGGCAGAGGCTTTTTAAAAGGATCCTAATCTCCTTATGGCACAGTTTCTCTCAGAATACTCACTTTAACCACATACAAACATTTGGCTAATTTATAGCCCTTGTTAACCTTCCACCTTAGTCATCAGTTAGGCTTATCTGCCACAGGCTTACATTATGTCTGAGCTTACCAGCAAAAACATAAATCACTATGTTATTGATATCTGAATTATTCCAAGATTATCAAGCATTATTGCAGCTGGCAAAATGAAAGGTTTTTTTTTAAATAGGCAGAGGGGGGAAAATATTCCTATGCTGTTTTCACAGTCTGCTAAAGGATTCACTAACATAACTGCTTTGTATGTGGATAACAAAATTTAAGAACTTATAGAAAATGTTGACTATAAATCTTAGCATAGATGACATCACATTTACACATGCAGTAGATTTTAAAATCAAAGCCTATAAATGAGGAATCAGCTTCTAAAACAGAAGGTTCTTGACTCTATTGTAACATTTATTGGTATGAACTTTGTCTCCAACTGACTTTTGTTGTGAGCTGATTGACTATGTAAGATGTTGCTTGGCAAACCATACAACCTCTATTGCATGTTGAATTACATATTAACTCCAAGGAAACCACAATAAATCTCAATAGACCCCTTCAATTTTTATAGTTTTTGAAGAGATCATTTAAATTGCAAATAAATGAAAGTTTTAATTAAACTAACAATACAAAATCTAATTATTTAAGAACAAATACAATTAACTTGTCTGTTTCACTCTGGACGGATCTAATGTCACTAGAGAAAACTGACCACGTTTTGAGTTCCACCTAATATTTACTACATGCAGCCAAGATGGGCTCTGTGAGCCCATGGCCAACTAACTCTTCACCATAGTTGACTGCAACCAGACGGTTGCTCTAAAGAGTATGGACTGCTTATGCCTCTCCCTTCAGGGCCATTATTGCAGCCAACCATAGCTGATGTGCAGCAGCACTCTGACCATGCCCACTCCTGCTGCTGACACTCCCTATGAGCCAGGGCTACAAAGAAGGGAGACATAATGACCGGCTAGTCCATTCTAGTGGATCCTCTAGCTGGATGAATCCAGCAGCTTTTTAGGACCTAGGCACTGTTACAGCACCACAAAGGGTCCTGATGGAAATTATAATCTATCCCATTGTGTGGTCATGGGCTGCTTGGTTTTTTGTGACAGTCATAATTGTTAAGCTTCATCTTAAAGTTCTAATTCAAGACCAAGGGTCCAGAGATTCTTCTATCAAAGTGTGTACAAGTGACTATTGAGTGAAGCAGACCTGGCTTGAGACATTAAACTATGTTTGCAGGAAACATAGAGGCCATCTATGTAAGCATGGCCTACATATTTTGTTCCTGCATGTATGACCATATATTTAGTCCTATTGAAATCTGCATTGTTTGCTTGTGCCCAATGTCCTAAGCTATCCAAATCATTCTAATAGTGACCTGTCTTCTTCATAATTTACCACTCTCCCAATCTCTGTGTCATCTGCAATTATTTTGAATTTTCTTCCAGGTCATTGATACAAATGATAAATGACATGGGGCCAAGAAGCAATACCATCAAGAAACACAACCGCTTGATGATGATTCTCCACTTTCTTTTTTATACTTATCAGTTAGCTGGTTTTTAATTTATTTAATTTGTGTCATGTGATTTTTGTATCATCCCAGTTTCTTAATCAAAGTATTGTTCCATACCAAATCAGATATCTTAAAAGTATAAGTATCTCACATCTACGTTATTACCTTTATCAACAAAATGTATAATCTCATCAGAAAAAATATAGTTTGACAACCTCTACTTCCATAAACCCATGTTGATTGGCATTATATTACCTTCCTTAATTTTTTTATTAATTGAGTCCCATATCAGCTTTTCAATTATTTTGCACAAGATTAAAGGCCTATAATTCCCCAGATGGTTATCTTTAACTTTCCTAAATATTGGTACAATACTGGATTTCTCCCAGTCCTCTGAAAGTTCCATAGTGTTGCAGGTCTTACTAAAATTATTATTAAGCCATCACTTATTTAAAAACTTCTGGATGCAAGTCAGCTGGACCTGCTTATTTTAAAGTGTTTAATTTTAGTTGCTGCTTTTTAACATTCTCCTCAGTTACTGTTGGAATGGAAGGTATTTCATAATTATGCATTTAATAAATCCATTTTTCCAAATATAGAACTGCAGTATTTATTAAACCCGTCTGCCTTTTCTGCATTTATTATTGACAGTTCTACTATTAATGGACCAATACCGTTGTTAGAATTCTGTTTGTTCCTAATATACTACTTATTGTCTTTAACTCTGTTGATCATAGATTTCTACTTGTATCCTTTTGCTTTCCTTATCAATTTTCTACAATTCCTACCTTCTAATTTATATTCATTGCTATTAACTTTCCCATGTTTCCATTTCTTATCTATGGTTTGGTAGTTTTAATTTTTTTTTATTGCTACTTTAATTTCCCCTCTAAGCCAAGCTCTCTTTTTAATAAGGGTAGCCTTCTTTCCCAGTAGTTCCTTTTGAGGCATCTAGAAAAATTGGGAATGTTTAAAGTACATTTATCATTCACATGCTTCTGTTTAAGTGCTTCCAGCAGATTTGGCTCATTAAAGTTTTCAATTTTTTGAAATTGGCCCTTTTAAAGCAAATCTAATCTAGCAAAGAAAAGAGCCTTCCTAGAGACAGGTAATTATAGAATATGGTTCTAATATTACCAATTGTACTAATATTATCAATGTAATTGGACCAATACTACCAATTACCTGCAGACTGGTAATTCTAGAAAAAATACTGTGCATCTTTTAGCATTTTTACAAGAGTATACCTTGGCATAATAATAAAACCTAGAAAGATTAGATTTCAACATCATAAAATATAATTGATATTAATGAGAAAAAATGTAGAAATTTCAATATCTAAATCTGGTTCATCACCTTCAAAGAGTGAGTGATATATTTTAATCATTTTAAGCAGTGGGAGGAGAATAAATAAAATTTAAGAAAAGAACTTTGGATAATCATAGCCTAAAAAAATCAATAACTATCTTGATTCCACAAAATTTAGTGGAAAATAGGAGTTTTTCTTTAAATACATTAGGAGCAAGAGAAAGACAAAAGAAAGCATAGGTCCTCTAATTAATGAGGAAGGAGAGCTAATAACTCAGTGGTTCTCAACCAGGGATACATGTATCTCTGGGGATACGCAGAGGTCTTCCAGGGAGTACATCAATTCATTTAGATATTTACCTAGTTTTACAATAGGCTATATAAAAAGCACTAGCAAAGTCAGTACAAAATAAAATTTTATACAGACAATGACTTGTTTCTTCTGCTTTATATACTATACACTGAAATGTAAGTACAATATTTATAACTACAATATAAAATTTATAACTATATGGTAAATGAAAAAGTAAGCAATATTTCAGTAACAGTGGGCTGTGACACTTTTTTTTTTTAATTTTTATGTCTGATTTTGTACGTAAGTAGTGGTTAAGTGAGATGAAACTTGGGGTACATAAGACAAATCAGACTCCTGAAAGGGGTACAGTAGTCTGGAAATGTAGAGAACCACTGTAATTATTGATGACCTTAAGAAGTTGTACCTGTTTAATGCCTATTTTGCTTGTCTTCACTAAAAATGTTAATGATGGCCAGTTACTCAGCACAATTAATATTATAAGGGGGAAGGCATGCAAGCCACAATGGGTGGGAGGGGCAGGGGGAACAGGGTAAAGAATATTTAGATACTTTAGAGGTATTAAATTTGGCAGGGCTGGGATATTCTGGTATGTATCAGCAAGAATGTTGTAAGCAAGACACAAGAAGTATTTCTTCCACTTTACTCCATGCTAATTTGGCGTCAACTGGAATATTTGTCCAGATCTGGGAGCTACATTTCAGGAAAGATGTGGACAAACTGGAGAAAGTCCAGAAAAGAACATCGAAAATGATTAAAGGTCTAGAAAACATGAGGAAAGATTGAAAAAAAAATGGGTTCGTTTAGTCTGGACCGAGAGGGGGACATGATAACAATTTTCAAGTAAAACATAAAAGGTTGTTAGAAGGACAAGAGAGAAAAATTGTTTGTTAACTCTTGAAAATAGGACAAGAAGCAATGGGTTTAAACTGCAGCAAGGGTGGTTTACGTTGGACATTAGGAAAACCTTTTTAACTGTCAGGGTGGCTAATTGCCTAGGGAGGTTGTAGAATCTCCATCATTGTATATTTTTAATTGCAGGTTAGATAAATAACTGTCAAGGATGGTTTAGATAATACTTAGTCTTTCCTTGAGTTCCTGGGGGACTGGATTATAAGACCTCTTGAGATCTCTTCTAGTCCTACAATTCTATAATAAATTCATCCTAGGGTATTTAAGAACTAGCTGAAGTAAACTTGGAACTGTTAGCAATTGCCTTCCAGGACTCACGGAGCATGGATGAGGTTCCAGAGAAGTGGGGAAGAAACATAATACCTATTTTTAAAAAGGTGACCAAAGGGAACGTAAGTTCTCTGAAAGCTTGTGCAGCCATGCAGCAGCCTTCTTAGGGCCATGCAGGTGCTCAGGGAACCTGCCTGGGGACCTGCTGTTTCCTGGCCCAGGGTGGACCCACCCCAGGGCAGGGCAGGGGGGACCTGGCCTTGGGTGGAGTGGATCCGAGGCGGGGAAGATGTGGGTGGACTTGGCCGGGGTGGAGGGGGCAGGTTAGGGCGGACCTGAGGCGGGCCCAGGGTGGGGTGGACCAGCCCCAGGACCTGCTGGGGGAGGGGCTCCTATCCCACGGTCCCAGTCCCAGTTCCAGTCCAGGTGCTGCAGCCAGGAGAGACATATGAGGGAGCCCTCTCTCCCCACCCTAGCCCCAGAGCACCCTCCTGCTCCTGAAACTCCTCATCCCTGGCATCACCCCAGAGCCTGCACCTCCAACTGGAACTCTTACACCCCTGCAACCCAACGCACTGCCCCAGCCCTGAGCCCCTCAGCCCCACCCCCACCACATGAATTTTATTATGTGCACTAATATGAAGGTGCTGTGATATACATCACCTCCATATTGGTGCACATAACAAAATTAATTCTGCACATGGGTGAGAAAAATTAGAGGGAACGCTGAAGGGGACCCCAGGAATGATAGACCAGTCAGCCTAACTTTGGTACTTGGAAAGATACTGGAACAAATTATTAAAAACAATCAACTTATAAGAACCTAGAAGATAATAGGTAGGTTGGCATTCCTTATAATCCTAACTTCCTCCTTTGATAGGGTTACCTGCCTAGTGGATATGAGAAAAGTAGTAGATGTGATTTCAGTAAGGCTTTTGATACAGTCTTCTATGACATTCTCATAAGCAAACTAGGGAAATTCAGTCTAGATGAAATTCCTATAAAGTGAGTACACAACTCAGAGTAGTTATCAATGGTTTGCTGCCAAACTGGGAGGACATAGCTAGTGGGATCCCACAGGGGCCAATCCTGGGTCCAGAACTACTCAATATTTTTATTAATGACATAGATAATGGAGTGGAGTGAATACTTATAAAATTTGCAGATGACACCACACTGGGAGATGTTTCAAGCACTTTGAATTCTGATCCTGTCCTCCAAAGTGACCTTGACAAACAGGAGAATTTGTTTGAAATCAACAAGATAAAATTCAGTGAACATCAACAGAAATAAAGAGAAGTGTGAAGTACTTCTCTTAGGAATGAAAAAATCAAATGCACAACTACAAATTGGGGAATAACTGACACAAATGGCCATGAGTTTCAATTACAATAGAAGTAGATTGCTAAAGGATTTTTCAGACCGTGATTCAGCAAAGGTCTTAAGGACACGTGTAAATTTACTTGTGAGTAGTCTTATTGCAGTCAAATTGATTGCTCATGCTCAGTCATCCTTGTCCTGATCCAGCTGAAGAACCTGAGTAGGCTAAAATGAGCCTTTGGGCTCAGTCCTTAATATAGAGTGACACATTTATTACCAAATTTATTATTTGTGTTGCTATAATGCTTTGGGGATAAGCAGCAGAACCTTGTTGTGCTAGGCCCTGTACAAAGGAGGGGTAGCTGACAGTCCCTATCTCAAAGAGCTTACAGTCTAAATAGAAAGAAGAGGGGTGGGGGAAAAGGGATAGACCATACAAGCAGAGAGAACAGGGTATTGGTTGATGATGATCATGTATGTGTCATATTTTGATGGCAAGGTGGATCTGGGGTTAAGAATTATATTTTTTGGTTGAGGTTTAGTTGGGGGATTGCAAATGGAAAGACAGAAGGAGAAAGGGGACACTAAAGAGATGGGGATCAGAGGGAAAGGGCGGGGGAGAAGTGGGATGAGGAAAACAGAATCTATAAGGGAGTTGAGGGAGAGGGTTGGAGCAAACAGCCAATCAGCATAAAGGAAACAATGCTCAAAACTGTGGAAAGCAGTGTGATTGCATCACCTGAAGTCCCTGCTTCAGGTGCTTCTGCAGCTACTCCTGCTGCCTTTAGTCTCTGCATGGCTCCCCCCTGCAGTGCCATCCTTTCATTCTCCAAGGCCACATGGTTCAGGTAGAGGGGCACTGTATGCATCTAGAGCCCCCAAAGCGTGGGGCTCCCATGCATAAATGACAGAGCAGTTGGTCCAGTTAGTCCCCATTTCCCCCCCTACTTTTGTGGGTACTGCAGCATTGCTTAAACTGCTTCTGCACTTGCTATCTCTGGCTGGCTGCCTCCCTCTTATGACTGAAGAACCCGAGAAGTGGCACCATAAAAGAATATGCCTTTGTCAGGATGCCTGGTATGTGGAGCAGGATGATGGAGTCATACATAGGGAGATCCTTCAATCCTAAATGTCATATTGATATTTTTTTCTCCAAACTTTGTAACTTGAGTCTACTGTAGACTTGAATGCATCACATTTCATGTGAAGAGTATTAATTGCAGAGAAAATCCTCTCCTGTGAGATGTTAGAATGCAATATGATGCTGAACCAAAATCAGATTTCTTTTCTCCGACTTCAGCTGTTTCTGGTAGATACAGCTAAATTTGATCATAGAGGAGTGTGAGTGAAACAATATATCTGCTTCTCCATTATTAGCTCCAATTTGGATTGCAATAAGATCAATGATGAAAAATGTTTCTGGATTATCTCCCTCCTCACTTTCTGCTTCCTCTTTCAGGGAATAATGGTGAAAAGAGGGAGGACAAAGAGGAGGTGGATATTTATTCCCATTTTACCCATGGGAAAATTGAAGGTGAGAGATGGTGGGCTTGTTTCTTTGTTGCCCTCTCAACCTTGTGTAATCATTTAAACCCAGTGCAAAGTGAGTGTAAAATACTATCACTGTGCAGGGAAGTTAGAGCCAAAGCAAAACCTTGCATCAAAACATAATTAAAGTTCAGTTCTGATCTAAGTATGTGGCTTTGATTCAGCTAGAAGGGAAATGTTTTCTTGGAAAAGCATCTAGAGGTTCTCCTTGGGCTCCCCATCACTATAGTGTCCAAGCACTTTACACTTTTAATGTAGTTATCCTGGCAACATGCCTGTGAGATTGGGAAGTGCTATTATCCCCATCTTACAAAAGTGGAACCAAGGTACAGAGAGGCTAAGTAACTTGTCTGGTCACATAGAAAGTCTGTGGCAGACTTGGGGGTTGAACCCCTGTCTCTGAGACCAATGACCTAGCTACTAGACTGGGTAAATAGCCAATACTTAGGGCCTTGCAGGGTCACTTTCATTAGGATGAGCAATCAGTGATACAACATCAGGTATATTCTTGGTGTAATCTTTATTTTTATACAGAAAATGTACATAAAGTCCTGTTTTTCTGAAACAAACAGCAGGCAGTTTTCCTGCTTGAATATCTCCAACTGTGTCATTCCAGTGAACTCTGTCCAAGAAGCTCCATATCTTTCTTCCTCTCAAGATCATGCACACAACTCCTTCCCTAGCCTTTCTCCCTCCAGCACAAACAGGTTGCAATTCAGTCTCCTGGCCCCTAAGAGAAACTCCCTGTTATTCTATTTGGGCTAGCTTTGCTCAGGTATGGCCATACAGCTTAGTGGCTACAGTGGTGGCCTCCATTGTCTGCAGCTGTTCCACTACATAAAGGGCTTAATTGCTCCTATCAGTGAGACTGACAGAGGGCACTTAGAGAATGCCCATTGGCATTAATGAGATCTCTGATTGCCTTTGGATCAAAGCCCCCCCTGCTGGTAGCACCGCTAACACCTTTCAGCATAACTATAAAAAGAATGTTGCGACGGCTAGCATATTACATAACATGCACACAATAAGCAAATAGATAATTGTTAGGTTTCTGTGCTAATGTTTTCATTTATGTGCCTGAAACTTTTCCGTGGCACGGTGTGTTCACACCACTTTCAAACACGATGAAATCTGAAGCAGCTTACGGTCTTATCACCTTTCTGATATTTTCTGGTAGCTGAGCAATATCCAAGCACTTGACCTCTGTTAAAAACAAGAGGAGGAAATAGCAACAAATAATCTGCTCCCTGAAAACTGGGAGAGGTGGAATTGAAGAGAGTTGTTTGCTTCTTACCTGCCAAGATACAATTCCTAATTGCACTTTTCAGTGTGACAAAAGGCCACTTAAAGGGAGAACTGCACTTTAATTCTTCCATGAATAAAGATTTTATAGTGGTGCCCTATAATTAAGGTTCTCTCACTGTTTCCATTATAAACCCATTTCAGCAGAGAGTGGGGATAATATCTCAGCCATTACAAATCACACTAGTCAAAAAGTGATTTTTAAATCTTTTTTTTTTTATTGAATTTAGCAAGATTTTTTGTAATGCTTTTTTGCCATCTCAACAGCAGTTACCAAGAAGCTTAATCATAAATGTGCTTGGTACTTATTAGAGAATTTTATATTTTAGCAAACTTTAAGACTTTGCAGGAATAAAAATGGATGCAGTATGGTAATAAAATATGAAAACATAGCACAAAAATAAGGAAATCCTCAGTGAGTGAAAGATGGGGGGCTGTTTTAATATTTAAACAAAAGTACCCTTATGGTTTTGAAGCAGTAGACTATGTCACAGGCCACAGGAGAAATAATGAGATAGAGATGCTGCTGGAAACTCAGATTTACACACACACACCTCACACCATCTCTAGGTAGGGTTTTATTGCATTGGTTATGAGTTACGACATCTCTAACTGTGATCTTTTTCATACAGGTTTAAAAGTAGTAAACTTAGAAGTACAAACAGCACAGGATGGTTTCTATGTCTTCGTAGAGATCTCTCTGGCT
This sequence comes from Chelonoidis abingdonii, assembly GCF_003597395.2. NCBI lineage: Eukaryota > Metazoa > Chordata > Testudines > Testudinidae > Chelonoidis > Chelonoidis abingdonii. The sequence continues at coordinate 205,072,392 of NC_133770.1, forward strand.
TCTGATCTACACAATCCCCAAGCCGTGCACCCCTCTGCATGTAACATCATTGTTTTATGGCATTTAGTCTTAAAACTCCATCAATCAGTTTCTAGATAATAGTGCCTTTTCCAGCTGGGGATTAACTCTTGAAAGCCTAGGCTGGGTCTGTAAAGCCTTTTTCTATGGAGATCATAGAAGTGAGGTGAGGGAAGGCATTGTGGTTCCCTCTGGGTGACATCAAGGGACCTGCATGCCTATGACAGTCTGTCATGGAATTGAAACAGTTTTCCACCTGCACATAGTTTTATTTTCATGTTTTATAATTTGTTATTTCTATTATTATTAATGCTATTATTAGAGATTAAACTAAACCAAAGCTTCAGAACTGAACTTCCTTAAATTTTTGCAGCGTTCAGAGCCAGAGATCTTGATGCAAACCACTTTCAGAGGTTTTGCTCTGGAAATCAAACACACACCACTAGTGATTGGAAGTTCAAGCTTTCTCTTACTCTACTAGCCCTTAGGTAAAACCAGACTATCTGGACAAGCCCAATCACAGGAGCAGCAGAGAGTCGTGAATGGAGTTCTACACCTGGGCCATAATAATCAAGGCCTTAGAGGCTCTTCTCACCCACATACCTACTAAGTGCCCTTCATCTGGAGTTACAGTCACACACTGAAACTCTCCAATCACTCTCTCTCATGCCTTTTGATATGTCACTTGTAAGTAGGGCTGCAAGTGGTGAGCAATGGTTTTCCTTCAGCTTTCCCTGATGCTACTCTCAGTGTTTCTGAGCCATTAGCCAAGGTTTCCTCTTTCCTCTTCCCTTCCACCTGATCAATCTGCTGGTTCTCTCACCCTCCACTCTGCCTCTCGGTGCAGTACAATGGGGAAGGAAGTGAGGCAAGTGCTGCTACTTCCTGACTCTGAACAGCAGCACATTCTGCTCCTCCCCTACCCCCCCCCCCAAAAAAAGGTGAGAGAGGCAGTGTCAGAGGGTTTACATAGAAATTAAGGAAGTAAAAGATTCAAGGGAGAAGTGAACATGGGAGGTCCCAGTGGGAGCTCAGTCCTTCTGGACATCAGGCAATTTATTTAGGTGTAATATGAGTTTAGAAGCCTATCTTTAGGCACCTAGTATGCAGTTTTGTTGATAAATTCCTAGTCATAACAGCCAGGGATCTACCAGCTGAATGAGGACTTAGGGCTACTTTGTGCCTGTTGGCATAGCTTATGTGTTGGGTGGCATGATACTGTACTAAGGCAGGAATCTGCTAGTATTCCTTCCCAGCAGCAGATTTTTTTGCCCTACTCCCGTTCATCTTCCGGCTCTGCAGTACTCACTTGCACATTGGGACATGTGAAATCAAGTCTCTTCTTCTTCCCATCTTGCTCCATCTACTCTCTGCTCATCTATGTGCCAGGGAAACTAGAGTTCCATCAGAGCCTGCTCTCCCCTTGTGCTCAGAGCAGTAATCCAGGAGAGCTAAGTAGGGAATAGCCTGGAGTCTTAATCTTGGTCTACACTTAAAACTTTTACCACCAGGTATTACGTCAGTCAGGAGTGTGAAAAAACCCACAACCGTAGCAACACGGCTATGGCAATGAAACGGCCGTGCTGTCATCAGCATAGCTGAGTCATTCAGGAAGGTTGTGTTCTGTGAAAGTAGAATTAATTATATTGTAAAAATAAGAATGGATTAAAGAAATGTTGTCTGCACCTTTAAGTATAATTGTTGGAATGTTGCAATCCAGGTGTCAGGAACACAGACATTAGCATAGAACAATTGCACCGTTTAAGGGCAATTGGAAAAGTATTAGNAGTCTGCTGGGCACTTGAGTCAAGCCTCCAGGTAACTGTAAAACAAAGGCTCCAAACCTTTGCAGGAATGCAGCTTGCATAATTCATTGGGCTTTTTCTGGGCTGGAAACACCAGACAGCTGTTTCACACTCCGCGTAGCCATTTGAATTGCCCAGCTGGCCAACATCCTCCATGTGAGGAAGTACAGGCTGCCAAAGAAAAAGAGGAAGGATGGTCTTGTGGGCTAAGACTCAGGAAATCAGGCTTCAGATCCTGCTCTATGCTACCACAGGCTCTGAATGTCCTTGGGCTGTCACTTTAATCTCTCTGTATCATAGCTATAAAACAAGGATAAATCACCCTTCCTTTGTCTGTCTCACCTCCTCAGACTGTCAGATTGCTGGGGCAAGGGCAGTCTCTTACGAAATATAACAAGCAGCTACATTCTCACCCCTTTCTACAAGCCACGAAACTGGCCCACGTCCGATACCTCATCTGGGGGAGTACAGGACGCAGAGCTATGCGGGTAGAGTAGAAAATCCATAGCTATTAGCTGCTTTCTGTGCCCCGACTGGCTCAGCCGCAGGCCACCCTGAATGCAGCTGGATGGTTTTCAGGAGACTCTCTTCCAAATCAATCAGCCGCAATAAGTTAAATTCTCCCTTGAGCAGCTGAGCACGCCTGGGCTGCTAGAGAGAGACTCGACCTAACACCGAACTTGGGCACTTGTGAGCCTGCCACCTCTCTGTGCGAGCAGGCACTCAACCAAACAGGTTGGCTGAATACAGCAACACTCGCTCACCTAATCGCGCCAACCCGTCATGCTTTTCAGCTTGACCTGTGCTCTCAAACCAACAAAACCAGGGGTCAGGGCTATACTAATTCAAACTTTTTTTTTTTTTAAGCAGATACTGACTTCAGTACCTGACTTTGTAAAAATCGACATATTACTGCAAGAATGGAGCTAGCATGGGCACCACAGCAGTGCCAAACCTTCTTGGCTGTGTGTCATGGGCCCTATACTGTGGAGATTCTAGTGAAGCTCAAGAAGCAGGGGCTTGCACTTTTGTAGCAGGAAAACCAGAGTTCTGGTCTCCATAGTCACCTTGAAATTTTAAGTGGCATTCAGTGTGCTCTGGTATTTTGTTCCTCATGCCTTCCTCTTTTTCAAGTGCCAGGGATAGGAAAACTTTGCTGGCGAGGTTGGTCGGTCAATAGACACTAGGTAGGAAGAACTGGTGCAAGTGACCCAAAAGGGAACATGAACCCAGTCGCTTCCTCCTTTTTATCATGACGTTAGCCAGCCACAAAGCAAGACAGAGACTCTCATCCAACTCAGCGACATCAATAGAAAGGCTCCCAGCGGGTGCTGGATCAAACTCAGGACCCCGCAGTGCTATTCTTGGCCCTGCCCTGCACTCACTACAACCTGAGTTGATCTTTGCCCGAGTTCTCCACTCATTCAAGCCAGAATAGTACTCACCTAGATGATTTAGTTGGGGATTGGTCCTGCTTTGAGCAGGGGGTTGGACTAGATACCTCCTGAGGTCCCTTCCAACCCTGATATTCTATGATTCTAGGATTCGCCTAGCTCTTGGGGAGCAGGGAGGTTTAGCCGTGCCTATTCATAAGATGCTTGGTCCGCTCGTTGATGGTAAAGGCAGCACTCAAGGCCAGGGGTCACATGGCCCAGCAAGCCAGCTGGCAGAGAACGCGCCCAAAATTCAGGTACGTTTCCAAGATGAAGGCAGTTGCTAGTACGATCATTCAAGAGGTAGATCGATGGCAGCGAGGGCTGGCAGCATCAGCTAGCCACACTCCCAAGGCTACTGTGGAGACTCTGGAACCCCAGCATGACGGTACAGGCCTGCCTGCGGCCCTGCCCACAACTTTGCATATATTCTTCCAAGCACACGTGAAGAAGCTGATCACATCCAGGAATACTGCTTCGGAACACTAGAGAATATACCTAGAAAGCAGCTGTTCAGAAGGCATTTACGAGGATGGGTCCTTTATGTGTGCTCATTTCCCTTTTGGGGGGGAGTAATTTCCTTAAGCCGCCGGGCTGAGCTCTGAGAAAAGAACGCACGATCTGCGCTCTACGGCTAATGTTTATTCTGTTTGTAAGTTGAGGCTTTTGGCTAAAAATACCTCCGATGGATTTGAGTATTTACACTGTTGCGTGATCGACCGAGGAGATACAGCCC
>NC_133770.1:205091490-205148377 GCF_003597395.2 Chelonoidis abingdonii
AGATAGTTTGTGTCTTGTATGGTGCTCACATTATCTGGGTGTATTAGCAGAGCGCTGTGCTAATAAAACAGAGTGGTCTGACAAACTGTGAGTCCTGAGTCTAACTTTGACAGTTCCTACAGCAGCAGAAAAGCTCCTTCTGTCAGAGTATGCTGCACCTACACTAGGGCCTGTACTGGCATAGGCTCTGTAGTGTAGATATAACCTTACTCCCCTTTTAGCTCTAGAGTCCAGTCTGGCTCTAAATGAGGAGAAACTGAATATTCTCCTAAAAGGGTTTCTCTTCTTGTTCAAGCCACAAATTATGACAATCTACCTCTCAACTGAATACGAATTTACAAGAAACGAGAGCAGCAGTAAAGAATTAGGATTTCTGTGTTATACTCATTTATTCTTTAAACCATAATAAAGCTTAGAGTAGTGAGTCCATTTAAAGCTGGTCTCTATGGACACTGTGAAATAAATGCTTTCATTACACCATATAAGTCCTAGCAGACAGCAGGGAAATAAAGTAAATCTACTATGGATGTTAAAGTCATTAGAACGTTATCCAAGGAAATTAGACACATAACTGAGGAAAAGCACGCGCCCGTGAGAAGAAACACAAAATTAACACTAAGCATTTTAACCACAGTGACACTTTTTATTGCCTCTTATTTCCTGACTTGAAAAATGTCAGCAGTCACAAATCAGACAGGAATTAGATTGCTATGTATTAAATGATATTTATGTACTTGTGACACTGTGCTGCTTTATCTGCCATAAGAAGTCTCCTTCCAAAGAAGTTCCAAACCACTTAGTATTGCACATGAACCATCTTTTTATATCTAGATTTGTGTGTATGGGTACAGTTTCAGGGACCAACATGTAGAAATGTTTGTCTGCACACAACTGTTTATTGGCTTGTATCTTGCAAAGCCAGCTTTGACAGTGTTGCGTTTTATTACCATTTTTCCCCCTATAATTCTTTGAAGCTTTAGATCCCATTTAGTAGAGGCTAAATTCCAAGCCAGTTTTGTAACATTAAATCATAAGTAGTAGTCTCTATTACAATGGATTAAAATATATTGTCAGTCACTGCACATCAGAAAATACCTTTATGTCAGAATCCTATGATGAGATTTTTTTTTAAATGGACACTTATCAAGAAATATAATGTGATGTTGTTCAGAAAATATTTGTTAGCACTTCTAAATAATTACTTTTGGTTTTTTTCTTTGTTGAATTTTTGATATTGCTAGAGCTAATATCACTTAAAAAAATCTTTCCAGTGCATAAAGGCCCAATGTTAAAAGGCTGCATGCTGTGGCACTTGTCTGAGTACCTGCCTTCAATACAATATCAAAATGTTCCACTAACAGAACATTAACAGGAGACAAAGGTAGTGTTTTTTCTTTAACAGGATACACAGGTAGTATTCTTCTCAAACTGAGTTTGGAAATAATTTAAAAACAGTTCTCCTTTTACAATTATATCACCGACATTATAACATCACTTTCACAACATTATAGTCAAGGTTGTGTCAGCTTTCCCATAATAACCCCCTATTTTCAAAAGTTTGTAGTTCAGACTTAAAAATGTGCTCTGAGCTGAAACTTGTCACAAAGGGATATTTTTGCAATATTTGAACACATCCATTCAGTTTTTTTTCCTGAGTGCAAAAGAAAAGGGGAGACTTTCAAATACACTTTTGTGTGGATATCTTTTTAAAAAAAGAGAATCGGGCCAGGTTCTCCAGTTTGCTAAGTTCACTTTGTACTGCAAACCACATGAAGAATTTCTCCTGTACAGGAGGAATTTCAAGTCAGTGTAAAGCTGCCAGAAGCAGTTCTGTTGCTTCTTCCACTAATTCTGCCACTAACTGTCTCCTCTGCTAGAGCTACATAGCGTAAGTTATGGGGGTTAGGCAAGACACAGGTCAGGGGCAGTGAGAAGAGAAAGGAGATGAGGGGGGTGAAGGGAGAAAAGGGGCCGTGATGGAGCAAAATTCTACTAAGACTGATTCTCTGATGGTGGAAAGTCTTCTCCAAGAGCAAGACTTAAAGGTGTTCCCCAGTAAAGTATAAGTTACACTAGGGCTGTACGGAGTAGAATTAAGGAGTCACAGTAGGGTCATTGTCAGCCTCCTTCCCTTCCACTGAACCCAAGTTCTGCTCAATGCATAGTGAAGGACTGATCATAGAATGTCAGGGTTGGAAGAGACCTCAGGAGGTCATCTAGTCAAACCTCCTGCTCAGAGCAGGACCAACCCCAACTCAATCATCCCAGCCAGGATGTCTTAAGCCGGGTCTTAAAACCCTCTCAGGATGGAAATACCACCCCCTCCCTAGGTAACCCATTCCAGTGCTTCACCACCCTCCAAGTGAAATAGTTTTCCTAATATCCAACCTATACCTCTGCCACTGCAAATTGAGACCATTGCTCCTTGTTCGGTCATCTGCCACCATTGAGAACAACCGAGCTCTATCCTCTTTGGAATCCCCTTTTGGGTAGTTGAAGGCTGCTTTCAAATCCCCCCTCACTCCTCTCCTCTGCAGACTAAATAAGCCCAGTTCCATCAGCCTCTCCTCATAAGCCATGTGCTTCAGCCCCCTAATAATTTTTATTGCCCTCATCTGGACTCTCTCCAATTTGTCCACATCCTTTCTGTAGTGGAGGTCCTAAAACTGGATGTAATACTCCTGTGCTGAATAGAGGGGAGTGATTTCTTTCTCCAACTTGCCAGAGAAGGGCTCTGTGTTCTGCATAGAGCTCTTACAAACCTCTCAACTCAGAATGAACTTTTTTAATGGGGGGGTCTCTTACTAACATTACAATTTAGCAAAACATAAGACCTTAGTCACCTTCCAGGGCCTCCTTGTCTCCTCTTACAATCACTTGTCACACTCTGTCTTGTTTCAGTCCTCCAGTACAATTATTTCATTGTCTCCATCCACTAACACACTCTCATACTCTGGTGGTGGTGGTCTGTCAGGTGGAGGCAACGATGAAGTGCCCCCAATACTGCAGTTTGGAATTAAACCCCCATTTTAGCTTCCCCCATTAACAGAACACTCATTTTACCATTGTTTTAGACTTACATCTCGGAGATATGTACCCTACATTCAAAGCCATTCTAGAAATATGGCCTCATTCTTCCATGACACCCACTCAGTACTTCACAGAAACAGGCCTTAAAAATGAGGAGTGCTTTGTGGAATTCAACAGTATGAAGTTTTGTAACTGCATTAACAATCAAATCTTCCATATTCATTCCTTTGTCTAGCTTGATACAAAATTATGAAACAAAGCAGCTGATTTGTTTAAATAAATCTTACCAGTATTGTACAAGAATAGCATTTTATGAATATTTAGGTTAATTGAAAAGTTCAACTCAAATTATTGCATGTGGTCATGTGACATATATAGTCTGGTTTGTGAGCTACTGGTTAGCTGCCACTGTTTTGAATTTGGCTCTGATGGTGCACATTTCAGTCTATATAGACTAATTTTCTATTAGAATAAACTGGATGTATTTTTGTTTGTTAAAAGTGAGAGAGTGAATGATCCATAATGCCCTTTTCCACAATGTAGTGTCCCTTAATTACAGCAGTCACGTAATGTTGCATGTTTTCCTTAGCTTTTGGGGGGACATATGGCCTGTTTTGCACCCTCAGTAACTATAACATTCTTCTATCTTTGCTCTCTGCCATATCACTGATATTCTTTCAAAGTAAGCTTCCTGAGTATTCATTTGAAGCCACTGAGTATAATCATTAAAGATGTTAAAAACCACATGGTTTCAGAAACTGTGCTGAATATATTTTGTCCTTGATTACACTTGTAAGTAAACTATATTCAGATCTAGTTCAGCTTACCAGTTATGGATACACGTCAGCAATAGGTTGTTTGCCAGCATGGATGCAATGCAATCTCAAAAGACTAAGCCTTTGACTCTCTGTAATGTAACAGTTTCATTATGTTAGTGTTTGGTGTGACATGGGTAGTACAGACAGAGCTGATAGTACATGAAACCTGCAGTATAAAATTGTTTCTAGTATTCTTTCAGCCTTAGAAGTTTTCTGTTATTTATCTTGGATGGTGAGTGTGATAAACTGTGAAAATTTAGCCCATTCTTGTAAAAATCCATCCGTAATGGGCCAGTTTGTCAGTAAGTATAAATAACAGCACCAATGAAGCGGCATCATTTGACACTGGCTGATGATCTGATCTTTTGTTGTGTAAACACACACACATTCATCACTTGGATGACAAAGAGAAATAGAAGAGTATAAGCAAATCTCATCCCAAATCCTCTCACTACTTTTGTTTCTTGGAATATTTGGCTCACGCATCTCTTCCTCTTATGCTTATCCTTCTTGTTTCTCCTAACACCGCTTTCTCTGTTGGTACGTAGTTCCATGGAGGGGAAATGTATTGTGACAAAGTTCCTCCTATATCTTGGTGGGTCCTGCGCTTATTGGCGGATTTGTTCACCTCAGTGATCTTCCCCTCTTGTGGAACCCACAGTTTGGGTCAGCTCCTCCTGTGTCTGATCAGGAGTTGGGAGGTTTAGGGGGAACCCGGGCCCGCCCTCTACTCCGGGTTCCAGACCAGGGCCCTGTGGATCGCAGCTGTCTATAGTGCCTCCTGTAACAGCTGCATGACAGCTACACCTCCCTGGGCTACTTCCCCATGGCCTCCTCCAAACACCTTCTTTATCCTCACCACAGGACCTTCCTCCTGGTGTCTGATAACGCTTGTCCTCCTCAATCCTCCAGCAGTACACGCTCTCACTCTCAGCTTCTTGCTCCCAGCTCCTCACACACGCTCCTTCTCCTCTGGCTCCTCTCTGCCTGACTGGAGTGAGCTCCTTTTTAAACCCAGGTGCCCTGATTAGCCTGCCTTGATTGGCTGCAGGTGTTCTAATTAAAGTAGCTATCTCTACTGCCTTCTAGAAAGATCTTAATTGGCTCCAGGTGCCTTGATTAACCTGGAGCAACTGCCATTTGGTTACCAGGGTACTAGGGATTTGTCTAGCCTGGGACTAACATACCTGTTTCTCAGTACTTTACTGTAGCCATCTGGCCTTGCCCCATCACAATATACAATCATTTATGCAGGCATTCCTGCTCACTGATTAACACAAGACCTGGATGAAACAAACTTCATCCAACATTATCATATCTGTGGACTACAAAGGCTATTAATACTGTTTCTTCATTTTCCTAATCAAGAAATTTGAAAACAAGGGCAACATTTCTCCTTAGATGTAATTAAAACAGTATTTCACAGAATTGTTCCTGAATTACTTATCTCAGCCACTGCCAATTAAATTGGCCCAAAATGCCTTCCTAAAATGGTCTGGCCAATTTAATTAGCCTAACTTCCCTCTCTAATTCTGTTTCTTAGCATTTCAGAAGTGCTGCTTAACTCCATGGACCATAATGAATTAGGATGTATTTTGGGAGAAACTACTTTAGTAATACCATAGAACAAAACAACTGGCAATAGCATGCTGTCTGTTTTTAAGCAGAAATTCTTTTTGGACTTCAGTGGCATGTTATAGCCCACTCTTTTGCTGTGCTCCTTTCTCCAACTGGTGTCACGGCTGTGTATGAGGAGCTCTTTAACAGGGAAACAAAAGAAGTGGGGCAGCTCATAAAACTGAATCAGTAATGAAAAAATGATCTACCAAACATCAATAAACATGCTCAAAAGTTTGACTCAAAGAATATTAAAGACTTTTTAAATGCTATAAATGAATTAAGAGGAAAATAGATATAGGGAAGAGAAATAAAATTAAGGGAAGAAAAAAGGAAAATAAACCTGAAAGAAAAATCCCTTGTAAATAACATGAAGAGAATGGAATTAGAAGCCTACTTAGCACTTACATAGTTCTGTCATCTTCAAAGTGCTTTACAAATATTGAATCGTATGTAAGGGTTTTTTTCTTTTTTAATTCACTTTTTACAGAAATGGAAGTTAAGCAAAGTTTAAGGGCTAGATTATGGTACTTATGCTGCATACCTGTATTGGGGGAAACCCAGGGCTCCCCCACTCCACAAGGAGCACTGGATGCTGACTCAGAGTGGCAGATAGGCTCCTGGTTACATAGCATGCAAAGTCCTATGCTCCAGGAGCTGGGGTCATAAGCAAAGGCTTATAATTCCTATCCCTTAATCTAGCCCTGTATGGACATGGTGTTTTTGATAGTCACATTCCTTAGGGCATGCCTACACTATGAAATTAGGTCGAATTTATAGAAGTCGATTTTTTAGAAATCGATTTGATACAGTCAATTGTGTGTGTCCTCACTTAAGACCATTAAGACTATTAACTCAGCGGAGTGCGTCCACAGTACTGAGGCTAGCGTCGACTTCTGGAGCACTGCACTGTGGGTAGCTATCCCACAGTTCCTGCAGTCTCCGTTGCCCACTGGCATTCTGGGTTGAGATCCCAATGTCTGATGGGGCAAAAACATTGTCGCGGGTAGTTCTGAGTACATGTCATCAGGCTCCCCCCTTCCTCCCCCCTCCATGAAAGCAACAGCAGACAATCGTTTTGAGCCTTCTTTCCTGTGTTACCTGTGCAGACGCCATACCACGGCAAGCATGGAGCCCGCACAGCTGGCCATCACCGTATGTCTCCTGGGTGCTGGCAGACGTGGTACTACATTGCTACACAGCAGCAGCTCATTGCCTTTTGGCAGCAGACGGTGCATTACGATTGGTAACCATCGTCATGGTCTCCTGTGTGCTTTTTTACCCAACCTTGGTGAGGTCGGTCAGGGGCACCTGGGCAGACATGGGTGCTCCTGGCAGACCTAAGGTCTGTCGGGGCGCCTGGACATAAATGGGAGTGACTCCAGGTCATTCTCTTTTTAAGTTTTGTCTCACAGAGATTCAGTCCTGCCTGCAGTCGTACTGCACCATCTTCTGGCAAACAGCCAGGAGATGACAATGGCTAGCAGTCATACTGCACCGTCTGCTGCCAGCCGATGATGTATAAGAGAGATGGAGTGGATCGAAACAAGAAAGAGACCAGATTTGTTTTGTATTCATTTACTCCCCCCCCCCTCCCTCCCTCCATGAATAGTGGGGGGTGGGGCTAGCTCAGTGGTTTGAGCATTGGCCTGCTAAACTCAGGGTTTTGAGTTCAATCCTTGAAGGGGCCATGGTGTGTGTTTCTCCTTGATGCAAACCTATCCCCTTTGTTAATTTTAATTCCCTGTAAGCCATGTCATCAGTCACCCCTTCCTCCATCAGAGCAACAGCAGACAATCATTTTGCACAATTTTTTCAGCGCAAACACCATAGCACGGCAAGCATGGAGCCCACTGATATCACTGCGGCAATTATGAGTGCTGTAAACACTACACGCATTGTCCTGCAGTATATGCAAAACCAGAACCTGCAAAAGCAAAACCAGGCGAGGAGGCAACAGCAGCGCAGTGACGAGAGTGATGAGGATATAGACATGGACACAGACTTCTCTCAAAGTACAGGGCCTGGCAATGTGGACATCATAGTGCTAATGCCGTAGAATGCCTATTCTGGGCCCAGGAAACGAGCACAGGCTGGTGGGACTGCGTAGTGTTGCATGTCTGGGATGATTCCCAGTGGCTGCGAAACTTTTGCATGTCTAAGGGCACTTTCATGGAACTTTGTGACTTGCTTTCCCCTGCCCTGAAGTGCAAGAATACCAAGATGAGAGCAGCCCTCACAGTTCACAAGTGAATAGCGATAGCCCTGTGGAAGCTTGCAGCACCAGTCAGTCAGGCATCAATTTGGAGTGGGCAAACCTACTGTAGGGGCTGCTGTGATGCAAGTAGCCAGTGCAATCAAAGAGCTGCTGATATCAAGGGTAGTGACTCTGGGAAATGTGCAGGTCATAATGGATGGCTTTGCTACAGTGGGATTCCCTAACTGTGGTGGGGCAATAGACGGAACCCATATTCCTATCTTGGCACCAAAGCACCAAGGCAGCCAGTAAATGAACCGAAACGAGTACTTTTCAATGGTGCTGCAAGCGCTGGTGGATCACAAAGGACGTTTCACCAACATCAGTGTGAGACGGTCAGGAAAGGTACATGATGCTCACATCTCAGGAACTCTAGTCTGTTTCAAAAGCTGCAGCAAGACACTTTCTTCCCAGACCAGAAAATAACAGTTGAGGATGTAGAAATGTCTATAGTTATCCTTGAGGACGCAGCCTACCCCTTAATGACATGGCTCATGAAGCCATACACAGGCAGCCTGGACAGTAGTCAGGAACTGTTCAACTATAGGCTGAGCAAGTGCAGAATGGTGGTAGAATGTACCTTTGGACATTTAAAAGCATGCTGGCGCAGTTTACTGACTCTGATAGACCTCAGCGAAACCAATATTCTTATTGTTACTACTGCTTGCTGTGTGCCCCACAATATCTGTGAGAGTAAGGGGGAGACTTTTGTGGCAGGGTGGGAGGTTGAGGCATATTGCCTGGCCGCTGATTACAAGCAGCCAGACACCAGGACGGTTAGCAGAGTACAGGAGGGTGCGGTGCGCATCAGAGAAGCTTTGAAAACCAGTTTCATGACAGGCCAGGCTATGATGTGAAAGTTCTGTTTGCTTCTCCTGGATGAATCCCCGCCCCCCTTCGTTCACTCTACTTCCCTGTAAGCTAACCACCCTTCCCTCCCCACTTTGATCACCGCTTGCAGAGGCCATAAAGTCATTGTTACTTCACATTCATGAATTCTTTATTAATTCATCACACAAATAGGGGGATAACTGCCAAGGTAGCCCAGGAGGGGTGATGGAAGAGGAAAGCAGCGGGTGGAGGGGGGGAGGAGGGAAGGACAAGGCCACACTGCACTTTAAAACTTATTGAATGCCAGCTTTCTGTTGCTTGGACAGTGCTCTGGGGTGGAGCGGTTGGGTGCCCAGAGGCCCTCCCACCGCATTCTTGGGCATCTGAGTGAAGAGGCTATGGAACTTGGGGAGGATGGCGGTTGGATACACAGGGGCTGTAGTGGCAGGCTGTGCTCATGCTGCCTTTCCTGAACCTCAACCATAAGCCAGAGCATATCAGTTTGTTCCTCCAGTAGCCTCACCATTGCCTCTTGCCTTCTGTCAGCAAGCTGACACCACCTATCATCTTCACCCCGCCACATGTCCTCGTGTTCATATTATGCTTTCCTGGACTCTGACATTGTCTGCCTCCACATATTCTGCTGGGCTCTTTCAGTTTGGGAGGACTGCTTGAGTTCAGAGAACATTTCATCGTGAGTGCGTTTTTTTCACCTTCTAATCTTCGCTAGCCTCTAGGAATGAGAAGATAATGTGAGCGTTGAAACATTTGCAGCTGGTGGAGGGAAACAAGGGGAGAGTGGTAGTTAAAAAGACACATTTTAGAGAACAATGGATAGACTCTTTCATGGTAAACCTTGCTGTTAACATTACATAGATATGTGCTTTCAGTACAAGGTCGCATTTTGCCTCTTATTGAGGGTATGCAGGTTTGGTGTGAGAGATCATTCACGCAGGGCTGGGCTGGGCAACAGAATTTGGCTTTCAGGCAGCCATGGTAAGACGCAGTCTTTTGTCTTCTTTAACCTTCATAACATGTGGGAATGGTTTCAAACAGCAGCTCCCTCATTTCCCATACCACGCAGCCATTGAGTTGGCTATTTGAAATGGGTTGGCAATTTAAAAGGAGGGGCTGAGGTTTTCAGGTTAACGTGCAGCACAAACACAACTAACCTTCCCACACACACCCCCAGTTCTCTGGGATTATCGCTTCACCCTTCCCCTCACCGCATGGCTAAGAGTGAGGAATATTTCTGTTCAGCCACAGGCAAACAGCCCAGCAGGAATGGGCACCTCTGAATGTCCCCTTAATAAAATCAACGTATTTCAGCCAGGTGACCATGAATGATATCACTTTCCTGAGGATAACACAGGTCTGGTCTACACTACGCTGTTAAACTGATTTTAACAGAGTTAAATCGATTTAACGTTGCACCCGTCCACACTACACTGCTCTTTATATCGATTTAAAGGGCTCTTTAAATCGATTTCTGTACTCCTACAAAACGAGAGGAGTAATGCTAAAATCGATATTACTATATCGGAATAGTGTTAGTGTGGACGGAAATCGACATTATTGGCCTCATTATTTTACAGTAGCTACCCCCAGTGCACTGCTCCAGAAATCGATGCTAGCCTCGGACCATGGACGCACACCACCGAATTAATGTGCCTAGTGTGGACGCACACAATCGACTTTATATTATCTGTTTTATAAAATCGGTTTAAGCTAATTCGAATTTATCATGTAGTGTAGACGTAGCCACAGAGAGATAAAGAATGGATGTTGTTTGAATGCCAGCAAACACCGGGACCATATGCTGGGTTATGCAATGATTCCAGACTATGTGCTACTGGCTTGATAAAATGTCCTACCATGGAGGATGGAATAAGGCTGCCCTCCCCAGAAACCTTTTGCAAAGACTTTGGGAGTACATCCAGGAGAGCTTTATGGAGATCTCCCTGGAGGATTTCCATTCTATCCCTAGACATGTTAACAGACTTTTCCAGTAGCTGTACTGGCTGCAAATGCCAGAGAAAATTAATCATGAAACACTCTTTCTTTTAAGCCATGTATAATATTTACAAAGGTACACTTACCAGAGGCAGGTCCAGAGGCAGCCTTGGGTGGGTTCGGGGGGTACTGGCTCCAGGTCCAGGGTGAGAAACAGTTCCTGGCTGTCGGGGAAAATGGTATCTCTGCTTTCTTGCTGTGAGCTATCTTCAACCTCATCATCATAATCTTCCTCATCCCCAAAACCCACATCCCTGTTGCGTGCTACTCCATTGACGGAGTCAAAGCACAGGGTTGGGGTAGTGGTGGCTGCATCTCTTAGAATGACATGCAGCTCATCATAGAAGTGGCATGTCTGGGGATCTGACCCAGAGCAGCCATTTGCCTCTCTGGTTTTTTGGTAGGCTTGCCTGAGCTCCTTAAGCTTCATGCTGCACTGCTATAGGTCCCTATTATAGCCTCTGTCCTTCATGCCCTTGGAGATTTTTTCAAATGTTTAGGCATTTCATCTTTTGGAACAGACTTCTGATAGCATGGATTCATATCCCCATATAGCGATCAGATCCCATACCTCCTGTTTGGTCCATACTGGTGCTCATTTGTGATTCTGGGTCTCCATCATGGTCACCTCTCCTGATGAGATCTGCACTCACCTACAGATTGCCATGCTGGCCAAACAGGAAATGAGATTCAAAAGTTCGCAGGCCTTTTCCTGTCTACCTGACCAGTGTATCTGAGCTGAGATCACTGTCCAGAGCGGTCACAATGGAGCACTCTGGGATAGCTCCCGGAGACCAACACCATCGAATTGCGACCATGCTACCCCAGCACTAATCCTCTTATTGGGAGAGAAGCACAGAAATCTATTTTAAGAGCCCTTTAAGTCAAAAAAAATGGCTTCGTCATGCGGATGGGTTCAGAGTTAAATCGATGTAATGCTGCTAAATTCAATCTAAACTCGTAGTGTTGACCAGGGCTTAGTCTCCTTTCATTTACATCAGTTTTGCATCAGTTACTTCCACAGACTTCAGTGGAGGTATTCTGGAATTACAACAGAGTGAGTGAGAGAATCAAGATCTCAGTTCACCATGTTCCATCCACTGCCCTGTAAAGTGATATCCAAGTATATTAGTTATGTGACATTACCCTTTGTTTAACAATGTGTCACTGAGAGAATCCTTTGGTTTGTTTATCAAATAAAAATCCAACTAAAACATTTTCAGTTCTCCAGACATGAAAGATCTAGATGAAATTAAAATAAGAATATGGGTCTGATCCAGTATGGCAATTTCAACGTGTGTGGATATTTGCATATATTCAAACTGTACGTGCAAAATGTCTAACGTTAGAGTGCAAATCATGGTGGGATATGGGTATTTGTCTGTTTGGGTGCAAATGCACATGGACTTTTGCAAGCATTGTTTTAAAAGTCTAGGTTCTGATTTCCAAGTAGATGAGTTTTATTTAATAAACTGTCACATCACTAGGAATGTCCTAAGATATAAATGAGATGGGGGTGAGGGGAAGGAAATAATAAAATCTTATCCAAATGAGCAACGCCACTGATGTATCATATTTTAAACCCTAAAAACTGATAAAATGTATTGATTTTTTCAAATACAATCTGAACCGAAGCCAAAATCAATTATAAAGTAACGTGACAATGCAAAATAGAAAATATCATTGTATCATTTGCCATCCTAATTTCCTTAATATAAAATATGGAGACTCCATAAAGGTAAAGTTTCATTACAGAGAAAAGGAGAGAGAAGAGTAGTTCCCCCCACCACCCTCAGCCCAGCAGGCTCTGTAGACATCCCCTTAGCAAAGAGCAGGGTCCTACTATAGCTACAACACCTCGACCCAAAGCAAAAAACTATATCCCAAATTACACTTTAGTCACATAAAGGGAGAAATTCTGTAAACCTTACTCATGCAAGTAGTTCTGCTAAAGTCAGTGGGACTACTCGTGTGAGCAGAGCAAGCAGGATTTTGTCCTAAATTTCTAATACAGTGATACCATTTTCAGATCTTTTTGGAATTCATCGATTGATACCACCCTGGAGTCATGCAACACACAGCTGAAAGGGCATATCATACAAGCTTGCAGAAGTTCACTATTGATCAACCTTCCGCTAAGCTATGTCCTCACTACGAGCTAAGGGTGTGATCCCACTGTTCGTGTATGTGTGCTTGCGCTAGCTCTCATCAAGCTAATGCAAATGTAAATACCAGTGTATCCGCAGTAGCACGAGTAGTGGCAGCAAAGACATGGCTGAGTCATGCCTCCACTACCACAGCTGCATTGCTATCTAGACTCTCACTAGCTTGATGAGAGCTGGCTCAAGTCTGTACATGAGCAGTGGGGTCATACCCCTAGCTCATAGTGAGGATATAGCATAAGATTACATTCTATCCATTACAAATTCTGCAGGGTTTGGGGTTTGGTTTTGCTTTACATAACTGCTCTGACCTCATCTGAGTTACATAGGGACAATTCATTAGAGCAGAATTTGATCTTAGTTGGATGTGCTCCACAGTAATGGTGGCTTTTATTCAAAAATATTTTAAATGTTACATTTGGGTCATAGTTGGAGCCTCAACTATTTGGGAAAGAACAAGTTAAAAATTACTTAGACAAGTTAGATGTCAAGTCGCCAGAGTCTGATGAAATACTCAAGGAGCTGACTGAAGAGCTATCTGAGCCATTAGCGATTATCCTTTAAAAGACATGGAAGATGGGAGAGATTTCACAAAACTGGAAAAAGGGCAAATATAGTGCCCATCTATAAAAAGGAAAATAAGAACAACCAAGGGAATTACAGACCAACCAGCTTAACTTCAGTAACCGGAAAGATAATGGAACAAATAATTAAGCAATCAATTTGCAAACACCTAGAAGAGAATAAGGTGATAAGTAACAGTCAGCATGGATTTGTCAAAAACAAATCATGTCAAAGCAACTTAATAGTTTTCCTTAACAGAGTAACAAGCCTCATGGATGGTGGGGAAAGCGGTAGACATGGTATATCTTGACTTCCATAAGGCTTCTCATAGACTCATAGACTCATGGATCAGAAGGGACCAATATGATCATCTAGTCTGACCTCCTGCACAAAGCAGGCCACAGAACCCTACCCATCTACTTCTGTAACAACCCCTAACCTATGTCCGAGTTACTGAAGTCTTCAAATTGTGGTTTGAAGACCTCAAGCTGCAGAGAGTCCACCAGCAAGTGACCCATGCCCCACGCTGCAGAGGAAGGCGAAAAACCTCCAGGGCCTCTGCCAATTGCCCTGGAGGAAAATTCCCTCCTGACCCCAAATATGGCAATCAGCTAAACTGAGCTGTGGGCAAGACTCACAGCCAGCACTCAGAACAGAACTCTCTGCATAACTCAGATTCCCATTCCATCCAACATCCCATCCAGACGATGAGCAGACTTATCTGCTATAATCCAAGATCAATTGCCAAAATTAAACTATCCTATCATCCATCCCGTTCCATAAATCTGATTCAAGCTTAGTCTGAAAGCCCAAATGTCTTTTGCCCCAACTACTCCCCTTGGAAGGCTGTTCCAGAACTTCACTCCTCTAATGGTTAGAAACCTTCGTCTAATTCAAGTCTAAACTTACTATGTCCAGTTTGTACCCATTGCCTTGTGTCTACATTGAGTACTAAGCTTAAAATAATTATCCTCTCTCGCCCAATGTTAATCCCCCTGATATATTTATATAGAGCAAGGCATTTATCCCCCCACAGCCTTCTTTTGCTAGGCTAAACAAAGCCAAGCTTCTTTGAGTTCCTGTCATAAGGCAGGTTGTCCATTCCTCTGATCTCCCAGTAGCCCGTCTCTGAACCTGTCCAGTTTGAATTCATCCTTCTTAAACATGGGGAACCAGAACTCACACAGATATTCCAGTGATGTCTTCACCGTGCCTTATACAACGGAATAACTAAACACCTCCTAGCTTTGCTGTGGAAATACCTCGCCCATGATGCATCCTTAAAACCGCATTTGCTTTTTTTTAACGTCCATATCGCATGGCGGGCTCTATAGTCATCCTTCGATCAAACCAATACTCCAATGTCATCTCCTCTCTTGTTTTTCCAACTATTGTGTCCCCAACCGTATATTCGAAAAAGTTCTTACTCATTAATCCCATAAAGTTTGCCATATGTACTCATTTGCAACTTCCCTTCACTGTATTACATAGACATTGTCTACCATTCCTATTACTATTTCTACCCCTCTATGTTTTACCAAGTGTTTCATCCTACCTTCTTCCTGTATTGTATCATCACCTGGCTCTTCTTCTCAGCTGTTTATGAACCAAAGTCATCCAGATCATTCCTGCCCCTACTCGTAGCTTTCCTGCGTCGGTCCTTATCGCTACTACTTTGTTTAGTCTCAAGCCATTTCCTCCCTTAGTCGTTTTGCTGATTTCGTCTATGCATACATTAATAATGGATTTAGCAATTTAAATTACAGGTTCTGCGTCCTCTGCCAAGGTCCTCATCCTTGAGGAGACTCAATCCAACTAAGAAACGGCTCCTTTCCAGTTAAATAATTGGTCCCAAAACTGCCTCCGACTTGTGGTGCAAACCTTCAGTATACACTAGCCCGTAATTCCTCCGTCCAGGTCCTCTCTTGTGCAACCAGTTCCTTTCTATACCCCACTTCCAGTTACAACTTGTTCACCTCGATTTGCAGTCTCTCCCCATCTTTAACCAATTTCCTTCAATTTTCTAATATAACTCAAAAACTCAATTTTCCCCATCATGTTGCGAAATCCCCCTGCATCCATATATTCCCAATTTTACTGACATCGAGGTATAATTTAGAACTTTAAACCTTGCTATTTTCTATGTGCATACCTGTTCATAAATGTCTGTCCACCTCTTTTCTCGAGAAATCCAGTAAGGTGTAATTCTATAGTATAGTTCCTAGCTCTTTGCAACGGTCACCTTTTTACATTATAGCTCGATGTATGTGAAATAATATGTCTTCAGTCACCTCCTTAGCCATTGTAGCGATATAATGTCAGGTCTTAGACTACTTTCTTTCCTTCAAAAATCTTCCTGCCAAGACCTACATTACTACAGATGTCAAATCTTAACAGGCCTAATAGTCCTATTCTGCGGTATCACTGTTATATACTTATCTCTCCCTTTCTTATTGTGATAAGTACCCATTATAAAACTTTTACCGTTAATTCAATGTCCCAAGTAGACTCTCTTCAGTCTCCTTTCATAACGTTTCTAACTAACAACCCCTGAGTTATTACCGACTTTCATTTAAATAAACTTTCTCATGATGGTCTCAATAGGACTGCATTGTCAGATTTCATGCCAGGATTTCACCTCTTTAGATACACTTTTTTCTTGTGTACCTCGGTTAGATTGGCTGGCCCTCCGATTTGTTGTCACGCAATTACAGAACTAACGTCTTGTGTCTTCAATTTCTCCCAGTTGTGGTGCTCCTCCGGTACCAAACTCATGGAGAGTTTCCCGGTAAGTATCTCATCCATATCTTAAAAATTTCTCTTGCTCATGGCTATCAATCTTCCTCGAAGCGCAGTCTTTTATTTCTATCCCTATCCATTCAATTCCTCTGAGAGCTTAACTGCATGAGATAGGTCTCTGGGCCCCTTTCCACTATTTATAATGACTTCGACTGTTCAGTTTGGTTCCCACCTCAGAGAGTGCAAAGATAGCGCTTTATATTCTAATCCATATCTTGAGTGCACTTCCCATTCCCGACGGATCACTTACCTCCATTCCATCCTCTACTCCACTGTGCCTATTCAGATCTAAGAGACTCCTCCCCACTTCACTTTTTGTATTTAACACTTTTGAGCAATATGCTTTTTCTTTAGCATTACCATGCTTTTAACTTCGTGTCGCTTAACCCTCATCCCTAATCTCAGTCGCTTTAACTCTACTATTGGTGTGTAATTAATTCCCCCTTGCTAACGTTGCCTTTCTCTTATTGCATGTTGCTTTTAGCTTCCTCTCTCATTACCTTTTATCCCTAGTTGACCATGTTCTGACCTCATTACATAAACTGTAGTCTTCCTCCTTGACTAATTACTCGAGTCTTTCTTCTCTACTCCTTGTTAGTCTTTCTCGCTTTTTCTTCAATCACCTCTCTCCAAAAGATGCTTCTGCATCATCCAGCTTGTCTACAACTCCCTGCCTATGTTTCTTTCCCTTTCTTGGGATGCAGGCTTCTGATAGTTTCTGCAGCTGCGACTTAAAAGTATTCCAGCCTCCCCGCATTTAGATCCACAAGTTCTTCAGTCCAATCCACTTCGCTAACTCAATTTCCTTAACTCTTTTAAAGTTAGCCCTTGAGAAGTCAAAAACCCTAAGGTCCCAGATCTATTTTTGTTTATCCTTCCATCTAGTTTGAACTGAATTAGCTCATAATCACTCGAACCAAGGTTGTCCCCTACAACCATTTCTTCTATGAGGTCCTCACTGCTCACCAAAACCAAATCTAAAATGGCATCCCCTCTTGTTGGTTCTTCAACTACTTGGTGAAGAAATCCATCTGCTATCACATCCAGAAAAATCTGATCCCTATTATTCTTGTAAGCATTGTCTTCCAGTCTATATCTGCGAAGTTGAAGTCTCCCATGATCACACATTTTCCCTTAGTGTTTACTTCATTAAAAACATTAAAGAGGTCTCTATCCATATTCAAATCAGATCCTGGCGGTCTGTAGCACACCCCAAGCACTGTCTCAGGGGAGGCTCTAGTAGCTTTCTTTCCCAGTGTGATTTTTGCCCAGACAGACTCTGTCTTATCCATTCCATCACTTCTTATTTCTTTAAAGTTGACCTCATCATTCTGATACCGTCTCACATGACCTTCTCATAAACAGACTAGGGAAATACAGCTTAGATGGAGCTCCTATAACTGTGTGCATGACTGATTGGAAAACCTTTCCTTCAGAGTAGTTATTAGTGGTTCACATTCAAGCTGGAAGGCATATCAAGTGGGGTCCCGCAGAGATCAGTTCTGGGTCTGGTTCTGTTCTATATCTTCATCAATGACAGTGGCATAGAGAGTACATTTACAAAGTTTGCAGACAATATCAAGCTCAGAGGGGTTGTAAGTGCAGTTTAGGTTGGACATCAGGGAAAACTTCCTAACTGTCAGGGTGGTTAAGCACTGGAATAAATTGCCTAGGCAGGTTGTAGAATCTCCATCAATGGAGATTTTTAAGAGCAGGTTGGACAAACACCTGTCAGAGATGGTCTAGATAATACTTAGTCCTGCCAGGAGTGCAGGGGACTGGACCAGATGACCTCTCGAGGTACCTTCCTGTCTACAATTCTATTATTTTGTTCAGCAGTGCCCTTTAATATAATTTATCCAAAAGCATAAACATATCATCCAAACTTTCCTCCAGTTCATCTGAAACAAGAAAATGATGGTATCTGTAATGTTTCAGTGAATGGACAGATATTTTATCCAGTTGCCTTTTTAGAAAACAGAATCAATATCTTAGTGTCCCAATATGTGGCTTCCCCTTCCCCTCCCCAGAAGATAAGTAACAAATGTCCAGTATGGCATCATCTGTCTCATTCACTACTGCCTTGCGTTCTGTCTCTGTTGTTGAGAAAGTGCTGCTTGGACTCAGTGTCTGGTTTTTCCCTTAGCCTTGATTTCTCCTCCCCCTCCCCTTTCCAGGATTCAGATTAGAACTGTGTGGATAACCGTCAGTGAATAATGTATTTGAACATTGTCTTTTTAGGGTGATGAATTTTCTACACACAGATGGTAATTTTCCTGAACTTTTTCCCTGTCGCCGTATAGTTACTGTGAATGATTCAAAGTCCATAGCTTGTTTATAAGCAGTTTTAACAGCATGGCCAAGTGGATTGGACACACCTGTTGTATGAACTTGGCCAAGTCTCTTCAGCTATCTGTATATTTGATTCTACTCCCATTCACTTCAATGGCAAAACTTCCATTGACTTAAATGGTGCAGGATCAAGCCTTGTGCCTCTTTTTCTCTCTAACGACTTTAATGAAACTACTCATCTTCTTAAAGTTAGGCAGCTGCATAGCTGTTTTGCTGCATCAGGCCATAGTGCAGAGCCCCTTGCAGCACTGAGCCCAGAACTTTGAAAAATTAATCATATAGCTTGAACCCTATTATGGTTTGCTTTCACTCCTACTTATATTGTGGTCAGTGACTGGAGATGCTTATTATCAGACTGCAAAATGCAAAATTTTGTGCCCTTTTCTGTTACACATTTTGCTATTTTATTTTACATGATTTCATTACCCTCAAAGTTCCCTAGATGCAAAATTTCAGTGGAGTGACATTTTCACATCTAAATATATGCATTTCTGCATCCTTTTAGTGTAAAGCTAAGTTTTCTCAAATTTTAGTCAAATTTTCACTTGAATGTGGCCATGTTCAATTATTTTTTTTAAATGTAAACCTTATAGAAAAATTTCAGGAAAGTGATATTATCAAATGTGAAAAAAATAAGAAGTTTGAATAGTTTTGCTTTTTATTATGAATATTTCACACATGTAATCCATTTTATCCTAACTGATTTTTCCATTGCTAATTGTAATAGTTGTTCAGTAAGATTGTGCATTTCCTTCTGCATCTGAAATCCACAAATAAGTAAACAGGTGGTCGAACCCTCCTGTTCTGATACTGGTTTGCTGCCCTATATTTTTGCATTGCTTTTTAATGAATACTGTGCAAGCAACTCACCCATCTGGCACTACAGAGAAATCACATAAAAATAAATATACACCTGCCTCCTAAGTGAGCAGAGCCTTTTACGTTTAAGCTTACTGCCACATCAATATCTATCAATTTTATGATGCTTTAAAGTCCTAACCATTGACATTCTTATGACATATTCTAACTGCAGTTCCAAAACTTTCAACTAGCCAATCTGAGCGTATAATTTCTAACTTGCATTTTGTTTCTAGTTACTTGTTAGTAACTAGAGATGGAAAGAATGTATTGATGATTTGGAGTAAATATTGCAAATTTTGCTTGAAACCAGTTATCTTGGTTGTTGCAACACTAAAATTGCAGAAGTCTCATTTCAGACAATAAGAAGTCGGCAACTAATCTTTTTGCATTATCCTGAGAGTCAGAGTTGCCCTTTTCAAAGTACATGCTAATCTCCTGTCCTGCCATAGTTCTCTGTGTATCATTGTGTTTGGTTAACTCTTCTTTCATAACGCGATCCAGTCCTATAGTCGAGAAATCATTTTATATTCTGAAAAAGTTTGAACTAAAATATCTTATGAACTCTCAATAAAGCTAACTCTTTGGGAAAACTTATTCTGTGCATGTGTATATAGGGTCATATTTTTGTCACTTTTATCCCAATGAATAGTTTGTCCCTCCACAAGTTGTCCCATGAGTATGGATGGTAGAATCTGGATTTTAGAGATTAATTTAAATACATAATTATTTATTTGAATGTGTATATCGTCTATAAAAAGTACTTCTTTCCTTGCTTTAGGTCCTTTAACAATTATTAAAAGCATAAACCATTATAAAACTGTATGTGTGTGTATAAGAAAGGATCTTATAACCTTACTGCTTCTGCTTAGGGCTTACTTTTTAATTTATTTATTTTTTTCTATCACTAACTTGGGCCATTGCTTGAGACAAAGTCTTATAAGTTATAGTGACATAAGTGATAGTATAGACATAGGCTTAGTCTCCTTGAAATAGTCCAGGACAGTTGATGGTTGCCATGTCACTCAGGGGTGTGAATAAGCCACCTCTTTGGATGACATAAATCAGACCGACCTAAGCACCTGTGTGGATAGCACTGTAGCGGCAGGAGAGCTTCTCCTGCTGACATAGCTACAGCCACTCGTTTGGGGTGGATTAATTAAGTCAACAGCAGAGCTCTTGGAGCTAAGAGCAGCTACGCTAGCAATCTTACAGTGACGCAGCTGCATTGGTGCAGCCATAGCCTAAGTCCATAAGTCCGCAGTAATGGCATTCAGGAGACTGCTGCTAACAAACTATGGGACAGATTCTCAGATGTTGTCTGGTAGGTTTGGCTCCATTGACTTCAATGTACCTACATCAGTTGATTATATGGCCCCAAGTATTAATTTTAGGATTTTAGCTGTGATATCAGTTTACCATGTCTATGTTTGTTTTATTTGTAAAAGGTTTCAGCGTGGTAGCTGTGTTAGTTTGTATCAGCAAAAACAACAAGGAGTCCTCGTGGCACCTTAGAGGCTAACAAATTTATTTGGGCATGGCATAAGCTTTCATGGGCTAAAACCCACTTCATCAGATGCATGGAGTGGAAAATACAGTAGTGCAGCACGGTGGTGGGACACTCCACAGCCCCGCTGAGGGACAAACCTCCCGTAATACCAGCATGGGCGGAGTCACTGGGTCCTGCGCCCGCCCCTCAGAGGTCACGGCGCAGACCTGGAAATATAAAAGCTCGCTGGCAGAGCTCAGTTGAGACCCAGCCGCCAGAGAGGCTGGATGTCTGCAACCGAGCTCCCTCTCGGGAGACAGCAGAAGGCCGCGGCCGGCCTGACGTCACGGCCGGCCTGACGTCGCACCAGGCCGGCCAAGTCTACCCCTCGCTCACTACCCCAGGGAGGACTGGCCGAGCCTGCCTCTTGCCCGCTACCCCAAGGAGGACTGGCCAAACCTGCCCTGTGCAGCTACCCCGAGGAAAAGCCTAGCCGGCCTCTTGCGACCTACCCCGAGGAGCCACTGAGCCCACCCTCGAACACTTACCCAGAGGAGCCAATGGTGTTTGAGACCACTGGTGATGCCTCGACAACTCAGGTACCTGATGAGGGGGAGACTGGAAGTAGCCCGGGGGCAGCTGACCCCAGTCGGGCTGCAGCACTGCCAGAACCAATGTCAGTGTGTTGTGGCCAGGATCCCCACTGACAGCAGCGAGTTTCTGCCGCTGCTAGGGCCCCGGGCTGGGATGCAGTGGAATGGGAGGGCCTGTGTCCCCCCTTGCCACCCCACTCACAGGTGGAAGTCTCCCCCTTTCCCTGGCCTGAGTAGGCCGAAACCTGCGATTGCTGCTCAGCCCAGCCTGAGGGCCTGAGCATACTAACTCTGTGTTTGTTGCCCCGCCCTGACCTAGGGCTGGGCTTATGACTATGGCTGCTCAGCCCTGCCTGAGGGCCTGAGCATACTAACTCAGCATTTGTTGCCCGCCCTGATCTAGGGCCAGGCTTAAGACTATTTGTAGTGAGGCGGTGGGACACCCCACAGCCCCGCTGAGGGACAAACCACAGCCGAGCCGCACCACAAGTAGCAGGTACAGTACATGAAAAGATGGGAGTTGCCTTACCAAGTGGGGGTCAGTGCTAATGAGGCAATTCTCAACAGTAGAATACCAAGAGAGGAAAAATCACTTTTGTAGTTGTAATGAGGGTGGCCCATTTCAAACAGTTGACGAGAAGATGTGAGTAACTTAGGCGAAATTAGTTTTTATAGTGATCCATTCACTCCCAGTCTTTATTCAGGCCTAATTTGATGGTGTCCCGTTTGCAAATTAATTCCAGTTCTGCAGTTCCTCGTTGGAGTCTGTTTTTGAAGTTTTTTTGTTGAAGAATTGCCACTTTTAAGTCTGTTATTGAGTGACCAAGGAGATTTAAGTGTTCTCCTACTGGTTTTTGAATATTGTAATTCCTGAGGTCAGATTTGTGTCCATTTATTCTCTTGCATAGAGACTGTCTGGTTTGGCCAATGTACACGGCAGAGGAGCATTGCTGGCACGTGATGGCATATATCACATTGCTAGATGTGCTGGAATTAATTTGCAAACTGGACAGCATCAAATTAGGCCTGAATAAAGACTGGGAGTGGATGGGTCATTACAAAAACTAATTTCCCCATGCTGATGAAGTGCGTTTTAGCCCATGAAAGCTTATGCCCAAATACATTTCTTAGTCTCTAAGGTGCCACAAGGGCTCCTCATTGTTTTTATTTGTATAAGTTTGTTACTCTCTGACTATGCAGTTTGCCCATCATGCATTTTAAAGAAAAATGGCCTAAGCATTGAACACCATCTCATCACTTTACCTAAGTAATTTACAGGATTTGGCAGTGGACATGCAAAAAAGAACAAGTGTGAATGGATTAACAACTCGTTTATTTCTCTTATCGATACATAGTTATTATTTAGTATAACAAAAGAATTCACAGTGGTATCTCACATTGTCTAATAACATATTAAGTGTCTGATGCTGGTACCCCACTATCCATAAAACTCCACTAACCTTAATGGGAGATGCATGCAAATAGACAGAGAGGGTGGAAATTTAATGAATTATTTAGTGCATGCTACAATGAATATAAAAAAACTCAACTGAATTATTTGGGGGGAATGATAATTAGTATCATTTGGAGATGCATGAAATCATAAATACTTAATGTCCTTATGGATTTACAATGAAATATGACAAACTATCCAATTAATTCAATTAAAATAAAGTAGTATACTATCAAGTACACTATGGGCATTCCTTATTTATTCCAGCGCATTATTTATTGTAATACCATTGGGAGATGAATGAATCTGGTATTGGTATACAGATGATAAGGATCTCTCTAGGACTTTCAGTGCAAATCAACATTAAATAACTCCTTTGGTGCTGCTGGAAGCTCAATGTATTGCCAAATGGATCCCTTTCAGACTTACATCAGGGTCTTAGAATCATATGAATGACAGGAACTATGCATGTATCCCTTAGGGCTTTAACTGGACTATTAACTAAAGAAAGAGGGGTTTTTTAACCACATAGTTGCTTGACTAACCCTATATAGTACTTGGACATTACAAAACTATGATTAATCTGATTCTGAATTTCTCTTTGTTCTTACTGTTTGTCCCTTTTCCTCATGTCATACCAATGTGTGTTCTCCAATAACACATGTGGAATTGACTAGAAATGTCATCTAAGCAATATGCTGAAAGGTTTTCCCATCCTTTTATTCTGAGGAATACTCTCTCTTCATTCAGATCTCTAAATCCCTACTGCAAGACCATAAACATGACATTCCACCTGAGTCTGCAAAGACATCTGAGACACCTGTCCTGTTAGTCCCAACGGCACTCCATAGCGTAACTCTAGGAGACGCTCGTGAAGTGAACAGCAGTGATTATCAGCACACCTGATTTTGCACTGAAGCATAACTTTCTTATGATATTTGTATCTTTCAGAATCACACTATAACTGAAAAAATACAGATATATTCTCCATGGAGAGGGAAGGAGGATTTTTGACAATAAGGAACTGACCAAAGCTTGCCATCCCCAATTATTATCAATGTTGAATATGTGCATACTCAGTTTTGGTGGTGATGGAAATGCTGTATCAGAGGGAGAGACACACACACACTTTTTGAGTGCTTTGTGCTTGACTGTATTTCTGTAGAAGCCTTTAGCTTGATAGTTGAAAACGTGACTTGTCAAGTTATATTCAGTTAACCAATGTTGGTCCACTGAGCTGGAAACAATGTTCTGTGGTGTTTATACTTGACTTTTTTCTTCATGATTGCATCAATGAACAATGGTTTCAGTGATGTGGAGTTTATAGCATGAAAAGACCTCCAGCCACAGAGAACATAAACCAAATACAAGACTCTGAATGCTAAACAACAGCATTAGGGACAGAATGAAGTTCCATTTCATCCTCTGGTGCTATACAGATCACTGTCCTCCAGCAACTATCCCTCCAAGAGAGTGGCTATGTGGTGCTGAACTGTAACCTGACTTCTGTATTTAGAACTGAGTCTATTAAATGCCATGTGAAGCTCATATCCAAGGAAACATGAATTGAAAATATCCTGGAGCAACAAAGTTTCTTAAACACCATTCAACTGAGAAGCCCCAAATTTCAACATTTGGAGACTCTTTCTCTGCAATACTGATCAGAACTGCACAGATGCTCTGATGCTGTGCAGAGCACAGGGAGCGACAGACCCACCACATCTTTTCTCTAACTCAACTATCAGTGTCCTAGAAACCAGACTGTTTTTGTACTTTCTTTAAAATGCCATGATTTATTCTGCATCAGAAGAAAGAGCCACTGTATTTTGCTAGCATGTGCTTTGAATTATTCCATCTTCCTTTTTAAAGTCTATCTCATTCCACAATGCATATATCCAAGCTTGTTAGGAGAGGGCTGGAGAGTCATGAAACTCTTTGTGACATCATCAGCACTGTGAATAATGGTTCATCAGAGCTTCATAGTCTCCTTTGCCCTTTCCCATGGGTTATGAAATTCCAAGAGAGAAACAACCTCATTCTTGCAAAAGGTCAAAGCCTATAATAATCAGTGCTATAGAACTGTAAAATTTCAACCGTACTGGTGGTACACAATGTTGCCAACTCTTGTGATCCTTATCTTACAACGGTTGGTGCTTTTCTTAAAGCCCCATCTGATGGAATTAGGTTATTAGCTGAGAATCTTGGCTTTCATTTATTTTAAAAAAGTATGTTTCTGACCTTTATGGTTGTGGAGCAAAGAGTGAAAATATGAACTGTAAGTGCTCCTACATGAAGAAAATAAAAGAATGCCAAATTTAAAAATCTCATTATTTTTAAGCCAATTTTATCATTTTGGTGCCTG
This sequence comes from Chelonoidis abingdonii, assembly GCF_003597395.2. Classification (NCBI taxonomy): domain Eukaryota; kingdom Metazoa; phylum Chordata; order Testudines; family Testudinidae; genus Chelonoidis; species Chelonoidis abingdonii. The sequence continues at coordinate 205,116,689 of NC_133770.1, forward strand.
ATTTATGACTTGTAAATACTTAGAGTTAACAATATGGCCGTTGGCATCCTGATAATAAGGTGTATCCAAAAACTATGCAATGATTATTTTGTATTTATAAAAGTTTAATGGAGCCACAGGATCAAGGTCCTGATTCATCACATCAATTAAGTGCTTGCTTAAGTCCCATAGACTTCAATGTGAGTTCAACACATGCTGAAAACTAAGAATGTGCTTAAGTGCTTTTCTGAATCAGACCTAAATTTGTTAGCAAATGACTAATACTAGTTTTAAAAGAAAAGACCGTGCATCTCCCATGTTTTCTCAAATTTGCCTTTCTCCATAAGTTAACTTTTTCTGTGTATATATTAGCCACAAAAGGATATGATTTTCTCAGGTCTGGTCTACACTACGAGTTTAAACCAAATTTAGCAGCGTTAAACCAATTTAACCCTGCACCTGTCCACACAACAAAGCCCTTTATATCGATATAAAGGGCTCTTAAAACCGATTTCTGTACTCCTCCCTGACAAGAGGAGTAGTGCTGAAATCAGTATTGCCATGTTGGATTAGGGTTAGTGTGGCCGCAAATTCAACGATATTGGCCTCCGGGGTATCCCACAGTGCACCATTGTGACCGCTCTGGAAAACAATCTGAACTCAGATGCACTGGCCAGGTAGACAGGAATAGCCCCACGAAGTTTTGAATTTCATTTTCTGTTTGCCCAGCATGGAGCTCTGATCAGCATTGGTGGCGATGCAGTCCCAAATCCAAAAAGAGCTCCAGCATGGACGACAGGAGATTACGGATCTGATCGCTTTATGGGAGACGAATCTGTTGATCAGAGCCGTTTACAGAAGAGGAAATGCCAAAGCATTTGAAAAAGTCTTCAGGCTATGTAGACAGAGTCCACAGAGCTCAGCACAGTGCTGTGTACAAGGTATGGCAAATGCCAAAGAATCAAATGGATCATCGTGGAAGGGAGTGGAGAGGGTACTGGAGGACCCTCCAGCTATCCACAATCCCGCAGTCTCCAAAAAGCATTTGCATTCTTGGCTGGGCTTCCAGTGCCTGAACAGTCAAACATTTCCCCAGGTGATCAGGGCATATGTCATCAATTACCCTTCTCCTCGAAAGAAAAGGGAAAAAAAATCATTTTGCCTTTTTTGAATGTCCCCTATGCAATACCTGCAAAAATGGCTGGGGCCCTTGGGGTTTTTAAAATAAAAAAAGAAAAAACAAGGGTGCTGCAGTGCTGAACAGCAGCAGTCCCATCCCCAGTGGCAGACGGTGCATGACTGATATCCAATAGTCTCATACCGTGAGTGCCTTGGCTGGGCTCAATGAAGTCGGTCGGGGCACCTGGGCAAAAATGGGAATGACTCTCGTCACCCCGGCAGATGGTATCAAAAGGCTGGTAACCGTCCTGCATCAGAGCAGCTGGAGCTGCCTCCAATGCAGCCACCCGCCCCTTTCTCGTCTATGAAGAATCTGTACTGCCTGGATATCATAGCAGCAGAGAATGCCCTTCCTCACTTTATCTCACTAAGTCAGTGTTCTATTCCTGCATTCCTTATACTTTCATCACACAAAATGGGGGGACACTGCCACAGTAGCCCAGGAGGGTTGGGGGAGGAGGGAAGCAATGGGTGGGGATGTTGCAGGGGCACCCCCTAGAATGGCATCATCATTTCTGCGGGATCTCTGGGGCTCTGATCTGGAGCAGCTGTGCTCTCTGGTTCTCTAATACACTTGCCTCATACTCTAGGTAGGACTGACTCTATTTTTAGACAAAACATAAAGAAGGGAATGACCTGGGGAGACATTCCCATTTTTGTCTATGCGCCCCCGGCCAACCTCAGCGAGGCCTGCCAGGAGCACCCATGACAGCAGCAGACAGTACAAAAGGACTGATAACTATCATCACCAATTTCCAATTGCAAACACTGCAAAATGACTGATAAACGTCATCACCAATTTCCAATTGTAGACAGTGATATATATACCTTGCAAAGGCAAATGAATGCTGCTGTGTAGCACTGCAGTATCGCGTCTGTCAGCAGCATCCAGTACACATATGTTGATAGTGACAAAAGACTAAATGGGCTGCATGGTTGCCATGCTATGGCATCTGTCAGGGCAATCCAGGGAAAAAGGGTGCGAAATGATTGTCTGCTGTTGCTTTCATGGAGGAAGATTGAGTGATGACATTTACCCAGAATCACCCGCGACACTGTTTTCACATTGGGATCTCAACCCAGAATTCCGATGGGTGGGGGAGATTGCTGGAACTATGTAATAGTTACGTGATAGCTTCCCACAGTGCAACACTCCGGAAATTGGCGCTAGCCTCAGTACATGGACGCACATCGCCGAAATAATGTGCTTAGTGTGGCCACTTGCACTCGACTTTATATAATCTGTTTTAAAAAATCGGTTTATGTAAAATCGGAATAAACCCGTAGTGTAGACATACCCTCAGAAGTGTTTGCCACTTGAAACTCTATGCTAAATAAATATTCAGGTAATAAATCTTGATCTGTAGGTTGTTCATTATATTTAATATCTGAGCTGTTTTGATCAGTCACAAAAGTCACCTGGTATGTTTTTGTTCCCTGATTGGGTTTGCATAACTCCTGGAAGCAAATCTCTCAGGCAAATGTTTTTAATTTATTTATCATTTGCATTTGTAATAGAGTAGCACCCAGTGTGTGATAGGTGCTTTCCAAATACAGAAGATCATTTGATTGTGAGCTCTGTGAGGCTAGGACTGTCTCTTCCTACGTCTTGGTACAGTGCGTAGCACAATGAGGCCCTGATCTTAATTGGGGCTCTTTGAAATAGTACAATATTATAAAGACAACCCAGTCCCTACCCTGTACGGCTATACAAGTTCAAAGTTCACTTTCTGTAAATATTCTTCAGCATTCAAATTCAGTAACTGTTTCTCCCTTGTGGATAGTGAACACACAAGCAGAGTAAATATGGCCAAAGCTTTATGTTACAAACATTAATGAGACTCTCTGAAGCAGGGTCCTTTTCCATCTGTGTTTGTACAACACCCAGCTTGATGAGGCTAACAATCCTCATTGGGTCTTTGAGGTAACCATGACCTAGTGCAGTGGTTCTCAACCTTTTTTAGTTTGTGGACCCTTATAAGATTTGGAATGGAGGTGAGGACCCTGTTGGAAATCTTAGACATAGTCTGCGGACCTCTAGAGGTGCACTGATCACAGCTTGAAAACCACAGTTCTATGGTAACTACAAACTTTTGTGGACCTCTTAGACAGAGTCTGAGGACCCCCAGGGGTTGGTGGACCACAGGTTGGGAACCACTGACCTAGTATGTAATAATAATTGGGGGAACATGTATGCGGTATTCATTCATTACTTTGTGTCACCCAGCCTCCCTGCTCAGAGCTTTGCTAAACTCACTCTAAAACTGAAAACCATTGGAGCCAATTGGAATAATGCGCACTAGTACGGGCAAGTGAACTTTAGGAAAATACAGTGTTATCAAAATCCCATTAAACTGCCATATACCTTTTCCTCCCTACTTATTATCCAGATATTTGTGTATAAACTGGAGTTTTCTCCCTCTGTAATCCACCCTCTTATGCTGTCTGATTCATTCAGTGATGCATTACAATTTGTTATCATACAAGCACGGGATGGTGATCTACCATCAGATGGATCAGGCAACAGCAGTGCTGTGCTGTCATGCCCTATTGTTCTCATTATACAGTAGTATTATCTTGATGCAACACAAACTAAACAGACTGAAACTCCCAGGGCACTTTGAATAGGAAGCTCACAGCCATTTTATATTTTTTTTTCTTTTACCACTCTGTCCTGGTGTTTGTCACTTATTATCATGGGAAGAAGTATGACATTAAGGAAGGCTGATCTCATACTGTATTTACTGATGAAAATTCAAGCCCCTGAAGAATGCTAATCTTTAAAAGTGACATTGGACTGATCCTTTGTGTGTCACAGGTGTCTAGAATATACTGAAACTCTAAGACAACTTGCAAATGGTGCATTTAAAATTTGCTCCTTACAAGGAGCAAGATGGTGTGTTAAGTTAGCAAGTCCATTAACCTTTCATTTCTGGAGACTTGGCTAAAAAATTTTGATTATAGCCACAAGTGGTAATCTGGTGGTGTCATCCAAATTTTAAATCAAATTCACTGGATAAGGACTTTAAAAAGTCCTTTATTTCCCCTCCCACCTTTCCTGTGTTACCTGGGAGGGCTACATGATTGTAGTGGTTCCTTCTGGCCTTCAGATTTATGAATCTCTTTTGTAGATGTTTCTAATAGATACATGCTTCTGTTCCTTATACTATAAAATAATTCTGAAGTTTATGTGACTTCTGTAGGCCATCATTACCTTCTATACCCATTTCATAAACAATGATAAGACAATCAGCTGGCTATCCAGAAGCTTTTGATTTATTTAATTTAAATTTTCATAAGCTACATACAGAAACAAAGTTGCCAAAGGAGAAGAGGGAGAGAGAGAAGCCCATGCAGATGAGTCCAGATTGTATTTTATCCCACACTGTCGGACAACAGTACAGGGCTCCTCAATATGAAAAGATAAAACATGGGTTCCAAGCATAACTAATGGAATCTGTTCTTGACGGAACTGAGAAGCATCACAAACCTCAACAATTTCCAGTCCAAGAGCCTGATCCTGTGCCCACTGAAGTTAATGGAAAGAATTCATGCAAATTCTCTTCATGGAGGGATGTGAAGAAGGAACCATAGATGACACGTTAATCACTTTCTTTAATTTATCTGTGGAGGGCATTTAGATAGCGCAGCACTTTATAAAAAGGTGACTAGAACAAAATAGTGGGGCTTTCTGATTTTGTTGGTCTTTTCCTGATTATCTAATAGGAAGAAGAGTTATTTCCTTGAATCCATGTAGGGGTTAATATTCTTATTTTATTTGTTTGTTTGTTTGTTTTGTTTTGTTTTGGCCTGGGAAGTGTAAAGTGGCTTAAGAAAGTTGGGAGGGGGGAATAATCATGCTTTATGGGACCACAGGGGAAGTTCTGAAGAGTATCAGCAGACATAGAATCTGATTAGATTAACAGAGTCCTCAGTGGTGAAGAGGGTGATACTGATAGTTATATCATTTGTACACTGAAGAGATAATGCAAAATAATCTTTTTTAAAAAGTATTTTTCTATGTGATGGGCTGGATCCCCTGGGATATCACCTGGTGTGCTGGGATGCCACCGAGTCAGATTATTCTGCCAGCCTGGGCCCCTTCTGGTCTTCCTGGACTAGGCTCCCCAGCCTTTTCCAGCCAAGCTCACAGGCAGGGCCACACCTAGCTGCACAAAGAGACAGAGATCTGATCTGGAAAGGTTCAGCTTAAGTGACTTGACACAACAACCAGATGTTCACCCTCCTTGGAGTACAAATCCAAAATTATATGAAATTCACCTCTTCCCTCAATATGGAGGAGGGTATGCACAACTTCTCCCTCTCCCCTCTCACCCCCCGTTAGAAATCACATAAACTGGGTTATATTGTAAACCAGAAATAAATGTATTAACTATTACAGGTGTATTTTAAGTAGTTGAAGAGGTAGCAAACAGAACAAGGCAGATTACTAAGAAAATAAAATAGAGCACGCAAACTAAGCTTAATACATTAAAGAAATTGGTTACATGTACGTTCTCACCCTAAATATGGTTCTAATAATCTTCTTCACTGGGCCTAGCTCTTTCCCCCAGTTCAGTCTTAGTTGTTTCCAGCAGTCATCTTGTGTGGAGTAGCAGGGGAGAACTGATGACCTGGATTACCTCACTCCCCACCCTTAAATAGGATTTGCATAAGGCGGGAGTTCTTTTTTTCCTAGTTTGACCCCCCCCTCAGCTTCTTGTGGAAAAGTACAGAATTCAAGATGGGTTCCAGTATGAGGTGACATGGTCACATGCCTCCGTAGGGCCTGTGTAGCCATTCTTCACAGGCTGACCCAAACGCTCACAGGAAGACTAAGCTCTTTTACAATCTGTTTTCTCTTGCTGATGGGCCGTAAGCACTGTCGGGTTTTTTCATTGTTATACCTGAAGTGTTAGCAGGGGGCATCATCCAAAGAAACATAGTTGAAATATCGACACATAGTCAATATTTCTAACTTCAGATACAGAAATGATACTTGCATTCAAATAGGCTAATCTATTCAGTAATTTATAACCTTTCCAACGATACCTTACAAGAATTCTCTTATATAAAGCATCTCTTAGTTATGTCATATTCCTACCAGAAGCACATTTTCATAAAGAATATGGAGTATAATGTCACAGTCTACACATAAAGTGCATTTAGAATGCATGACAGAAAAGCAGAACAAATGGACCATGAACATACCTTACTACTTATGTGTCAACTTAATATCCTGGTCACACTGCCAAAATGTAATGTGTAGATGTTATGTGGAAACAAAGTCTGAAAGAAATTAATATTTAGGACAGATAGTGACTTCAACCAACCTTAATGCTGTTAAAAGCTGACAATATAATTATGATATGTTACCTCTGTGCTTGTAGTACTGGGGTTTATACATTATTCAATGTACCTAAAGAACCATTCTCAATTAATATGAAATTTATGAATGTGTTGTACTACATACTTAACTGAATGCAGACTTTAAAGTATTGCAAACAAAAGATGACATTACTTATGCTTTCCTAGCAGGTATTTGCATAGACTGCTGAGTCTGAGTAAAATGTATACCCCAAGATAACACTCTCATTCTATCTCTTACAATTTCCTTGGGGGCTTTTTGCAGAAGGCTGATTTCCAAATCATATTTCTCATTTTGCTCAATGTCAGGAGACACTCAGTAAAAGATTAAGGAAGATGTTTTCATTTGGAGTTTTCTTTTTTTTTCTTTAATTTAAATGGAAACACAGGTTGCGAGTGGGCAGCTCTCGCCTAACAAAATTACTAGTAACCGTAGTACTGTAAGTAGTGATATTTTCTGTAATTGTCACCTGCCTTCTCCTTTCACTTAGCAGTGGTCTCTGGACTGCTGTGGACCTGCAACAATTTCATAGTGACAGAATGATGAAAGATTGCACTTCAGCCAAATCCTTTTATACTGCCTAATGAGTGGATTTTTGTCCACAGTGGACATTATTTTAAGTTGGCCTTCAGCAAAGCACCACTGTATGAGGTTTTCTCGACTGACAAAAACAAGCTTTGTTTTCTATAGGTGTAGTATGAAGATTTTATAACTTTGTATAAATTAAAGGCAAAGTAAATCTGCATTAATGCAACATTAAGAATGTGCAATTTAGATCAAAATAGCCAGGAAGTGTAAAGATTATGGCTTGGTTTTTCAGAGGTTGCTATGCATTCACAACTTCCATTGTTATCAATGGGAGCATCTCTGAATATCTGCCGATAAATTCTACAGTAGCATTAATTTAACCAAGTCGTACAACTTGCACACAATATATATTTATCAATATGAAGAGAGATGTAATAATTCGTACATTTTGCCAATGAAAACAGGAATAGGAAATAATGCTTATGGGAAACACACCCCAGATAATATCGCTGTGGAATGTTTAACATTTGTATTTCAAGACTTTTTTTTTTAACATTTTAAACTGTGCAACCAAATGGGATATTGGCATCATTTGTGAGAGGTTTTCACAAGGGGGGGAAAAAGCACCAAGTACAATGTCTTTCTTTCTCCTTTGTGCAGGGCTGCCAGAGGATTCAGGGGGCCTGGGGTCCTCAGCGGCGAGGGGCCCCCGCTTCAGCGATAATTCAGCGGTGGGGGGTCCTTCCACTCTGGGATACGCCACCAACGTGCCCCGAAGACCCGTGGCAGGGCTCCCCGCCACCACATTACCACCGAAGACCCAGCTTTTCGGTGGTGGGTCCTGGGGCGGAAGGACCCCCTGCTGCGGGTCTTCGGGGCACATCGGCAGCGGGTCCCAGGGCAGAAGGACCCCCCACCGCTTAATTACTGCCAAAGACCCAGAGTGGAAGAAGCTCCAGGGGCCCGGGCCCCACAAGAGTTTTCCGGGGCCCCCAGAGTGAGTGAAGGACCCCACTCCAGGGCCCCTGAAAAACTCTCCCCCTCTGGGCGGCCCTGCCTTTGTGCACAGCAGCCATTTCCAAACTGTGCACTTGTACAAGGTGCAGGCATGAGTGTGCAGCAAGAATGAACTTTTTAAGTTACTCTTAAGTAGCTTGAGTTTGTTTAAGTCCTTGTGCCAGTTCAAAATGCTTATAAAGCTCAATCTCTTTAGGCTTGTCAACAGTAGGAAAAACTGGGCTTGTAATTCTCCACCTGTGGGAAGAACAGTGAAAGCTGGAGTGCAGCCAGGGCCCAGTACAGTACAAAGCTAAAGATATTGTGAATCATTAGTAAAAAGTGACCTTAAAGCTGTCCTAAATGGGTAGCTGCCAATTTCCAAAACTCAATGTATTCTTTCAGTCCTCACTATTTTAATGGACCATATGGATAAGTTAGAGCAGACCTTGTGAGTGATCTGGTCAGAGCAGCAGCAGATTGTTTTGGCAGCAGTATTTTTGATTTGCTGGAGTTTCATAAGAAGTCACAGCAGCTGAGGCACATCATGACTCTGGGGTGGACATGGGCATTAGCAGCAGTCACACAGAAAAGAATGGATTTAGGAGAAGATGTTTTAGAGCAAGAATCAACAGGATCTGATAAGTCTCAGTGTGGCTGAAGGAGGAGAGAGAAAAATCTAATATTATGCTAGGGTTATGAGCCTGAATAGTGGGAATAATTGTGCATTTTTCAGCAAAGATTGAGAAGCAATAAGAGGAAAGAGCAGGGCTTGGTTTTCAAGATGTAATTCCTGAATAATTTTTTCCTGACTCATGTAAGAGATATCAGCGAGGCAGTCAGGGGTTCAGTAGTCAGCAGAGTCAAAGAAAGATAGATTTGGGATTCAGGGCAATAGGGATAGTAGGTGGAAGTATACAGAACTCTGAGGGACTCCAACCAAGCATAAGAGGGGAGAATGGTTGCCACTGAACATGATGTTAAAGTTTCATCTTGTAGAGAAAGAGAGAATCAGGAGAGTACAGTCCAAAAGCCAATGGAGATGTAAATGATTATTTGTATTAAAAGTGCTAGAAAATAACAGATTGAGGGGAAAGAAGATTTGGTCAAGAGGAGTTCACTGGTGACCCTAGTAAAAACTGATTCGGTAGAGTTGGGGAGAAGGAAACCAGAGTACAATGGGGTCAGGACAGGGAAGAGAGACAATCAGTGCAACAGAAGTAGTCTGCATAATGATGTATCTTGGAAGCAAACTGTGGAAAACCAGAAGATATCAGTCATACTTTACATTTATAAATAGCTTGCAAGGGCTTATTGAATGATTAATGTGTGTTATATTACAGGATGACGTATTATAAACACATCACAAGAGGCATGATAAGCAAACTATTGACCTGCTGGATTCTAAAACAATTGATTAACCGTTCATTAAATCATCTATTAATCATTTAGTAACCTTTTATAAACCATTTATAAATGTTTCCTTAATATAAAATGTGACTAAGATAGCTGAGAGTAGAAACTTACTGAATTGAAAGACTGAGGATGTCTTTGGACTGTTTTTCAGGCATGCAATTAGGTTTAAAGTGTTAAGAGTTTTAAAAATAATGAGTTGGTTGTAGGAAGACCATGTTTCTGCAAACAGTTTGTAGTAATTAGTGAGAAGATAGAAAAAAAATTAGCTAAAGTATAGGGTTACTGAGTGTGAATGCAGTGCCAACAGTGCAAATGTTCGAGAAGTGAATGTCTTAAGAAACAGAAAAGTGGGAAAGTGGATTATTGAAATATTATGATGTTTTTAAGACATATCTTTGAGGGCTAGGCAGTGTGTATGAGTTTTTGTAATAGATGATAATGCAAAATCTCTGTACCTCTGATTTGCTTACTGTTTTTCAATACTAAAAAAACCAGTACCATTTACTCAAATCCTGAGTCAGTTCATCAAACCTAAAGTCCACTTAATTCAGCCTCATTCACCACAACTGATCAGGCAGTGGGTGAGTGGAGTGCACTGGGATGAAATAAATCCACTACCTCACTTGGACCACAGTACAGGACTGAAGAGATGCCCACAAGCCCTGTTATGGAGCTTAAGTGGTTTCAGGGACTCGTATGAGGTGAATTTTATCAGAAGTATTCAATTTTTCACCATGCACAGTATTAGACAATATAGTATACAAAGCCCCCTCCCTCTATTTATTTTTCCTTGGTAGGGATAGAAATGTTGATTAATAGCTTAAATCTGCTTTGAATATAGAATACAGCGTTTAGCAGCTTGAACTGGTTGTGTGCTACATGCAGTCCTGAGGAACAGATGGAGAGTTCTAACGGGTTATATATTCTGTAGATTGTGTACTTGTGTGCCTGATGATATAGTATTTTCTGGTTACATAGAACTAATACAAAATGTTACAGGACAAAATTATGCCTTCAGTTACCTAGGTTCAAATGCAGAATAACTCCACTGACTAAAGGGGTTAAAATACTGTAACTGAGAATTCATCCTAGGCCATTTTTTGTGCAGTACTCTTCCTTATTTTAATTAGCAAAAACTACTATTACAGTTACTGTTCCATAAATATATTTTAATAAATGTAATATAGCATACCCTGTTAATGGAAGAAAATAATTCTAACATGCAGCCATTACCCACTGCACAGTACCATCCCCTCCTCCCTCCCCTCACCCCTGGACAATATTCTGCGCTATCTAATGTTTATGGCTTTCTTGTTTCAATGACAGTTTGGGCCATTCATGGCTTGAATGCATTTCAGAAGCCTGAATAAAGTGTGCCAGCAGCATTTGAAGTGGTTTTAGAAATTACAATGCATTTTTACACTATAAAGCATAAAGAACACTACCGTAAACACTTACATATTTAGAATTCATCCTATTTACAAAACCCTAGTCTGCCTTTAAATTAATTAGAATGTACCTTCTATAGGACTATGGCTGGAAGCCAAGTAAGTTGCATGTTTACAGATGAAGCATTGTCTTGTAGACAGGCTTAGTGTGAGTCTGTGCCAAAACAGCAGAGAATCCTGTGGCACCTTATAGACTAACAGACGTTTTGGAGCATGAGCTTTCGTGGGTGAATACCCACTTCATCAGATGCATCTGATGAAGTGGGTATTCACCCACGAAAGCTCATGCTCCAAAACGTCTGTTAGTCTATAAGGTGCCACAGGATTCTCTGCTGCTTTTACTGATCCAGACTAACATGGCTACCCCTCTGATACTTGTGCCAAAACAATTATTTGAGAAGTCTTCATATGTTGAAGACACTTTAGGTTGAAATGCAAGTCACTGATTGATGTGTCCTGGATTCTTGGAGCCCTGTTATGTAGTCTTAAAGATATGCAGACTTATTTTCCCTCTGATATACTGATAGGTAGGGTGGTTTCAACTGCATAATATTTTATTCATATAAGCTTAAATGGCTACTAGTTTGGGGGGTTTCCTATGAGAATTCCCTAATTTTCTTAGATTTTTATTTAAATGATAAAATATTACAACTAGTATACTAAGGGCTTGGCTACATTAGAAATTTCAAAGCGCTGCCCCGGCAGCGCTGTGGGAGCGCTGCCGCAGCAGCGCTTTGAAGTGTGAGTGTAGTCAGAGCCACAGCACTGGGAGAGAGCTCTCCCAGCGCTGCTTGTAAACCACATCCCTTACGGGTGCAGAGTGCAGCGCTGGGAGCCGCGCTCCCAGCACTGCCGCCCTGATTACACTGACACTTTACAGCGCTATATCTTGCAGCGCTCGGGGGGTGTTTTTTCACACCCCTGAGCGCAAAAGTTGCAGCTCTGTAAAGTGCCAATGTAGCCAAGCCCTAAGTATATATAAATAATACTGGTTTAAACACAGTGCGCTGCAAATACAAAGTTGATGGAAGGAGATTTATTTGCCTCTATGTAGTTCCATTCTTTCTCAGCAAAAAACACACACAAACAAAACAAAAACTGGCAGGGTTGGCTTTTGTTCCTGAATGTTAAACACACTTTTGCAAGTGATCGATTCTCCTCCCCACCCTACTTCATGTACAAAGGCAGTGCAGCAATTCTTTTAACCCTCCCTGTGAGTCAATACTTGCTAACAAGGTAGTGAACAGAACAGCTTGCAGAATGATACTGACAAATTTCTGCTGGCTCATTGTGGCACGTGCACCTTCTTAATTCCTCCAGGGTATGAGAGAACTGAGAGTTGCACCTTTGGTACAGAACACTAAGGGCTAGGATGAAAAGGACCTTCAAGGAAGTTTTAGGATCACTTTTGGGTTACTTTTTATTGAGTTACTAAAAAAGCTAGACCCCAGAAAAGATTTTAGGAGGGACTAAACATAGTATTTGTGGATTCTGTTCAGAGTAGGGTGAGGAGGACTTCGTCTGCTTATATCACCCAAAAAATATCTTGTGTTTCTCATGCAAATTATCAAAATATTTCATATAAACCACTCTTAGAGTTGGTAGGGTAACTCCCACCTTTTCACATTCTCTGTGTGTGTGTGTGTGTGTATATATATATATATATATATATATATAAAAATTCCCCTCTCACCCCTATGGGTGGTATGTGTCTTCCTCAACCTCGGGTCCTCTACCAGAGGCCTGGGAGTTTGAGGGTTCTGCGCAGTATCTTAGCTGTTCCTAGCACTGCACTCTTCTGGACAGAGAGCTCTGATGTTGTCCTGGGATCTGCTTGGAGCCACTCACCCAGCTTAGGAGTCACAGCCCCGAGTGCTCCTAACCACCACTGGGACCTACTTTTGGCCTTCCACTTTCCACATCCTCTCTAGTTCAATCTTTCAGGCCCCTGGTCTTCTTCCAGCTTCTCATATTCCTTCTTCCTGATGTTGCTGCTCACTTTGGCACTGCTATATTATCACCAACCGGCTGTCTTCTGGTACCTTGTCTATTACCCGACGATGTCTGGTTGATTGGCCAGTACCTGCTGTCCGTGCATGGATCTGGAAGTCCACAGAATCTAGCCCTGCTATTCTCCACAACCTTCTGTGGAATCTCCATCTGGTCTTGGGAGGGTCTGCCATACCTCTGTGCAGATGTTTCCTGAGTACACAATGCCAGCCACTTGGTTGTGCCGTTCAGTGTATGCTGTTCCTGCCTGCATCTTACATCTGCCACTATGTGGTTGGACTGTCTCTGAGGCTCTCTGCACAGTCTGCACTTGGGTCCTCTCTAATACGTGTGGTAGACGCCCTGCTTCATGGATTCTGGTGCTCAGTGCCTGTTCCTGTGCTGCTATGATCAGTGCCTCAGTGCTGTCTTTTAGTCCAGCCTTTCCAGCCACTGTAGGAATTTCCAATGTCAGCCACCTCAAGCTATCTGTCGATGGTACATCCCATGCAAGGGTCCTTGTCTTGCCATGGACTTCTTTCTGCTTGGTCTTCCTCCCATGTCTGCTGCTGCCTCAGGCATTCTCGTAGCAGCTCTCAAATCTTTGGGGGACGCATCTTACTGATGTACTCCCTGGATGTTCCGAGTTTCATCCAGGACAGTGGCTTTGACGGTGCTCACCAAGCCGCCGCGCCTCTTTCCGGCTGGTATACAGTCTCTGGGTGTTGGACTTGGGGTGGAAACCCTCCGTGCCATTGTGAGGAGCTTCCGGGTTTTCACATTGGCAGCCTCCATGTCCTCCTTTGGCCAGCTCAACTATAACGGCAGGGTGTATCTGTTGACTGGCAGGGCGTATCCGTTGACGATGGGTGGAATCTTGTTCTCCACTGAGGCTGGCTTCTTCAGGACCTGTCTTATCCTATTGGTGATACTTGGATGTTGCTGTCTTCCTTGCTCTCATCATTGGTTTCCATGTGACTGTGGGGGACGCCAAGGTACTTGTAGCTGGTCTGTATGGTCTGCTATGTGGGCCCGCTGGTAGTTCCACCACCCGTCAGTCTTGACCTACGCTTCCCTCTCTTCACTACCAATAGCCGGCCCACACTTCTCAGTCTGAATGACATCACCGAAATCCTCAGCTGTAGATCCGTGTCAGGTGGATTAGCGAGTCGATGTCTCGTTCATCTCTTAGCAATACAGCTTGATGTCATTCCATGTAGAGGAGGTGGCTGATGGTAGTTTCCACTCCTGAATCCTGTAAACCCGTATCAGTCTTTGTGATTATATGGCTGAGGGGGTTCTAAGCCTATGCAGAACAGCAGTTGGGGACAGTGCAAATCACCTTGTATATGCCACACTTGATGGCCAATTGTGCAAGCTGCCTTGAGTTGACTTCCAGTGTTGTCTTCCATAAGTCCCATTGAGTTCTTGGAGGAAAGGTCCTTAGTGTCCTGTTGACTTTGTGTATAGCGCCAGACATTCACAGATCACGTGTGCGGCATTTGAGTCTCGTAGGCTTTCCTGTAGTCAATCCAGGCGCTGTGCTCAGATTGGTCTGTCTGTCTAGACCTTGAGTCTTTGGGCGACTGCCTATCTAATGAAGCAACTGGTGTTTTTGAGCCTCTGGTGTTTGGTTCCCAAATGCCACTTCTGAGCTGTGCTCATGTACTGGCCCCATGTGGTCCTGTAGCTTGGCATCTATGATGCCTGATAGGAACTTTCATGTTTGTGGGGAGGCAGGTTAGTTGGCTGTTGACGGTTCTGTCCCAATTGGCAGGGGTCTTTTTCATGATCACAGCTGTCCTTCCTTTGTGTTAAGCTCAGTTTGGGTGGGAGCCTGCTGCTAGCAGCTGGTTCATCTGTGCTGCTAGGCAGTTCATTGCACTGCTGTTAGTTTCTTTTAGCCAGTAGGTGTGGATCATGTCTGGTCCAGGTGCTGTCCAGCTCTTCATGTTCTTGACCCTCGCTGTGATGATCTTCTACTGTGATGGATGACTGGATTTCTGTTCTGGAGATTGCTGTGCTCTGTCTTCTCAGGTCCTGCAGCCACTTTGCACTGGTGTTATAGAGTCTTCTCTTTCTCCCATATGTTCTTCCCAGTACTGTTCAGGTTTCTGCTGCTGGGGCTCTGCTGTTATTGTGTTGGTTGCACTTTAGCAGTTGGGAGGTACACACCTTGGATGGTTCTTTGGAGAACAAGGGCATTTTACTTTTTGGCCTCTGCTATCTCTAGTGTAATCTCCTTAGCCTAGTAGCTAGTGCTGTGAAGCTCTTTGTTTAGCAGTCTCTACAAGCTTTCAGATGGAGTCCAAGGTCCTTGTATTTTTTCAGTAGCCCGAGTCTTTATCCTTAACTATCGACCCTTTCCTGTAGTTTCCACCAGCCTGACTAATCTCTCTCCAGAGTCGTCACGACTTGAATCTTATACCTCAACCGTCTATTTTCAGGTGGGTAAGTATACTGTTGTTCTTCTTGATCGTGTAGCCAAAGCAATCTCCAGGATTACAGAGGCTGTGCGTTACGCAGTTCATTGGTTTGAGTTAAAATGGTGGTAGTAAGGGATTGTCATAGGAGGGCTCTATTGGCAACTTTCCTTAAACATATATTCTGATGGTACTTATCTCGCACTGAGTCCTTGGTAAATCGGTCTTCGAGGAATTGACTGTAGCTAGTTTCTCCATGATCTTATGTCCTATATCAGCTGCTGTGCTCTGCAATGGATCGGGGAAGGGTGGCAGTGAAGTCTTCAGCTTCAGGTGTGCAAGGCGCTGCAAGGACATCCACTTTGTTCTTGCCAGGTCTCTTGAGTCTGGGATGTAATGTGGAGTTGGTCTATCTCAAGCTGTGACGAGCAAGCTTCCTCTTTACTATGTTGAAGCGTCTGGGGTAAACTAGCTGTTTCTCAGTAAGTGTGGATAGTAGGTCTTTTGTCCATCCACAGTTCCGCCTCAATACCGTTTCAATATATCCCCTCTCCATTAGGTCTAGCTGTTGTAAGTTAGCATTCCACTCAATCCGAGGTATCTTCTTGTCTCGTCCATGAATGGTTTGTTTCCAGTAGCCCACTTATCGTCAGAACTTGTCTGGTTCCCAACATCTGGCGCGGACCTTGTAATCGGGGGACGTCCGAGACCGGCATGATCCTCCTAGTTCGTGTCCTACTCAATATTTGACGGTAGGCAGCTGAAGCGGTTAGGGGGTCTTTTGCCCAAGGACCCCTACTGGAAAAGTTGGGTACCAACCGGGATTTGAACACCCCGGTCTCTCGTATCAAAGGGCGGTCGTCCCGTATCAACGAGCAGGGCTCTTTAACACATCATGCTTAGTGTATCCATATCGCTAAATATAATAAAAATTTTAATATATAAATTTATATATTATATTAAAAATACATTATAAATTCGACTTCCTATGGGTGGTATGTGTCTCCTCAACCTCCGGGGTCTCTTAAGCCAGAGGCCTCGGGGTTTGAGGGTTCTGCGCAGTATCTTGCTGTTTCCTAGACATGGCACTCCTTCTGGACAGAGAGCTCTGATGTTTGGCCTCGGGATCTGTTGGAGCCACTCAACACCAGCTTAGGAAGCACAGCTCCGCGTGCTCACTTCCACACATGGGAACTCACTTGGGCACCTTCGGCTTTCCACATGCTACTCTAGTTCTCTTCAGGCCCTGGTACTTCTCGCAAGTTCCTCATATCCTTTCCTTCCTGATGTTGCTGCACTTGGCACTGCTATATCTATCACCAAGCCGCTGCTTCTGGTCCTTGTCCTATTCCACGATGTCTGGTTGATGGCCAGATAACCTTGGCCTGTCCGTCTGGATCTGGAAGTTCACAAATATTGCCTGCTATTCTCATCAATTCTGTGGCATTCCCATCTGGTTTGGGAGGGTCTAGCACATACGCTGCTGCAGATGTTCCTGTACCAACATGCCACTTTGGTTGTGCCGTTCATGTTTGCTATTCCTGCCTGCATCTTACATCTTGCCACTTGCGTTGGACTGTTCTGAGGATCTTGACAGTCTGCATTGGAGTCGCTCTCTAGTCGTCGGTAGAACCCCCTGTTCAATGGACTCTGGGCCAGTGCTTTGTTCCTGTGCTGACTATGATCGTGCCTCCAGTGCTGTCTTTTAGTCAGCCTTTCAGCCACTCGGGTAGGATTTCAACAATGTCAGCCTCAGTATCTGTCGATGGTTACATCCCTGAAGGGTCTTGTCTTGCCATGTCTGCTGCTGCCTCAGGCATTCTCTCAGCAGCTCATCTTTGGGGGCCATCTTACTGATGTACTCCTGGATGTTCTGGGTTTCGTCCAGGACAGTGGCTTTGACGCTCACCAAGCCCCACCCCCCTTCTTTCCTGCTGGTATACAGTCTCTGGGTGTTGGACTTGGGGTGGAAACCTCCGTGCATTGTAAGGAGCTTCCGGGTCTTCACATCGGCAGCCTCCTTGTCCTCCTTTGGCCAGCTCACTATACTGGCAGGGTATCTGATGAGGGTATCTGATGATATATATATATATATATCCTCATTATATGTTCCATTCTATGCATCCGATGAAGTGGGCTGTAGCCCACAATAGCTTATGCTCAAATAAATTTGTTAGTCTCTATGTACCACAAGTACTCCTGTTCTTTTTGCAGATACAGACTAACACGGCTGCTTCTCTGAAACCTTAAATTTTAAGGGTGATATTTGCAATCTCCTACATATGTCTACCCTTTTGTCTTACCTGGATGTAGGAGGACATATGAATCGCTTTGCCTGAGGACTATTGCTTACTAAAGTGAACTCATACTTTTCAACTAAAGGATCTGCAGTCATAATGCTTACGTTTTTTCTGCTCTTAGCTGACACCAATTTTGAATCAGGCAATCACAGATCAGGGAACTGGATAAGACCTTTTGGATGATCTAAACTAATCTGCTGTTTTCTTCTAGATTGTCTTCAACATTAATTTCTTAAGGGTTTAACTAGTCTGTTTCTGAATACTCTCGCAATGATGATTTAGGACCCAATCCAATTCCCCTCCACGTCAGTGGGTGTCTTTCCATTGATTTCAATAGGCATTAGATTAAGTCCTCAGAGACATTCCTAGGCAAATTACCCCATTGTTACAATTAGAACATGTTCCTATTTTAACCCCATGGATTTCCCTCTGCATTACTATTATTAATGAGTTCTGGTTGTTCCAATTAAATTACTTTTCTATCTCCAACTTCCCTAACTGCATTACCTTGAATTTTTCTTAATCAAATCTGTTCTTTGGGGGCTTTGGTCTTTAAAGTACTGTGGACCTCTTTACCTAGTCAATACAAGTTGTGGCCATCTCACCACTTGGGAGGCTCTCAGCTTTGTTTGAGCAAACATTGAGAGGCGCAAACTCACCTTTATTTTCCCATGAAGCTCAAGTCTGTCAGCTGTAATCAGCATCACCCAGCCCTGGGAACAAGAGAGCCAAGATCCAGCAAGCTGCCAGACTGGCTGTTTGTCACCATGGTGAATCTTTATGGCTTCAGATATGTTTAACCTTATAACAAGCAGTCTTGAATGCCTCCAATCAATGTGAATATCTTGGTACATTTTTGAAGTCTTCTACAAATGCTGTTGGGTTTTTTTTAAGATCACATTACTTTCAAAGTCAGCCAATGTAATATTAAGTACAGTACTAACATTTTGTATACAAAAGATTTGGTATTTTAAAATATTAAAATATTAAACATTATTAAATCTTTGTTTTTAAAAAAGCATGTTTTAAATGGTAATGTTTGCTGTAAGGTAATTGACCTTGAAGCTGCTACATCCTGTTGCATTGCAGTAAAGATGAAATAGAAGGCACTCATCTGTAAAAGACATTTTGATGAAAGGCAAGCATTTAGTATATTTAGCATGCCTATTATGTAGTTCCCAAGTAGTGAGTACGCATAATGACAGGTAATTGAAGAAAACAGAATTTTAAAGAGTACAAACCAAAAAATACTGTGTTAGTTTTAAACTGTGGCACTGGGAGCTTCTGGAGGAAAATCTTGGGAGTTTTGCCATTGACTTCAGTGGTGCCACGGTTTCATGCGTGGTGATAGTTTTTTATTCACTATGCACATTTCTAAAAGGTTCATGTATGTTTTTAAAGTTTAGGACCTATCCTTAGGGGAGGGCTAGCTCAGTGCTTTGAGCATTGGTCTGCTAAATCTAAGGTTCTGAGTTCAATCCTTAAGGGGGGTCATTTACAAATCTGAGGCAAAAATCTGTCTGAGGATTGGTCCTGCTTTGAGCAGGGGGTTCAACTAGATGACTGAGGTCCCTGGCTTTCTATGTTTCACATTAATAAGTGTGTAGAAAGAAAGTGGTTTCACTAAACACCACAGTCTCTCCCAGATTAACTAAACCACCTCTTCTGAATGTCCTTGCCTTGACACATAATACTGATTATTGTTCCTGCTCAAGTAAATCATCATTTTATGGTACTCATGATGAAAGTACATGTGGATATAAGTATAACATGGGGTTTTATCCTTGTAATTAATGAAAATAAATTCTGATCAAACAGTTACATCAACACATTTGGAACTATGTCTCCTGGGTTGTCTTTTTGGCTTTACCATTTATGCACTGGTTGACATTGTGCATATTACTTAACCTCACCATGTATCAATTGAATCATATAAGAAAGAAGTCCCAATAATATTGTCTATGTACCAGAGCAGGGGAATGCTGAGGCAATATTATGTATAACATTATTGCACTCACCTTCTTTGTGCATCTAACTTTAACTCTTTAATGAAGCACAGGCCCCAGTTTTGTCTATTCAGAAGTTTTTGAAAGGCACAGAGTATTCCAACTAAAGTCCATGTCTCCTCCCCACTGCTTATACCCCTTTCTTTGGGCAAAAGTCAAAAGCTGAAATATGAAGTACATAGGCTATATTTACTTTCCTCGTAGGGGTCTAGTAAGCCATAATTAATATTAGATCTAACTTAAGGTGATATAAAAGCAAATTATTATTTTTTATTTGATTCATAGATAATAAATACACTATACACAGTTTCAAAGACCTTGTGAGCTATACATTTGAATAGAGAATTGTTTTTAATACACTCACTACCCACGAAAAGCCATTTGTGCTACAGTGTGTTGAGATATCCCAAACTCCAAAGGTACAGTATTTCAGCTCTCTTCTAGTTATGTATTATCATCTGTTATCTTAGCTTTCTTGTTGTCCTCACTTGTTCATATGTCTCTCGTGATGGGAGATGTCACTGGAGCACTGTTCTGGTTCCTTGCATTAGGCCATTAAAGAAATTTTACACTGCCTTACTTTTGTACAACTTATCTAAATGATATCCTCAGAGACTATTTGCAAATGAGATTCAGTTCTTCATCATCATACCCTTCAAATTTGTTTCTACCTGTAATGACTAAGGACATTGTTTCAGAACTTCTTTCAGATAATGCATAACAATATGTGTTCCAAAAACCTAATGTTTCTGACCTTCCAAAGAAAATGTTTGTTTGTGAGATTGACAGAAGAAGAGGCTATACAAGCAACCTTCCCAGAACAAAAGGTTTGGAGCTATTTACATAAAGTAAAATAAATTAAATTATGTTTAAAGCTCATTAAAATATCATATCTGTAATAATTAGGCAAAGGAAAAAATACCTCCAATATTTCCCAAAGTAGATGATTTTTCTATGATATTTAAATGGATGGGTGGTACATTTTGGCCACAACCAACATCAAAGTGTGCTATTTGTGTTCTGGGATTAATCCCCTTCTGGTGCTGAAATTAATCATCTTCACAATTATCCAATTATATGGAGAAAGTTAAGCTATCTTTTTATAGAGGAAAAGTGAAAGTCCCTGGGGTTGCTATTCAGATTGGAAGTAAACCAAATCTCTCTGAGAAACAGAAAAGATTTTATTCATTTTATGAGTCCTGGGATGATCTGTGCACATAACCCTAGGCAGTTTCATAGCACCTTTGGTGGAAGTTAAAGACTTTAAAAATGCTCCACATCATATTCATTAGATTTTCTTGGGTTCCAACTTCCAATGTGGTATTACTTACAGAATATTAGGAGAAAACCTACAATTAATAATGAGTAAATGAGGCTCTGGAAGCTTTGGTTTCTCATTACATTTGAATTATTCATTAGAATTTACTGCACTGTAGCCCCGATTATTTAGGAAAAAAAAAAAAAAAAAAAAGCAAAACACCATACCCCCAGATATCAGCAACAACAAAAAACCCTTTGTCTTTCTTCATCTGTGGGGAGATGGTGATGGGGACAGAATGCATAAAACTAACCAGCAAGATCATTTTCCATTCAGAGCTCATTCATTCATCTGATAGCAAGAACCTTCCTTCATATTTTTTCTGTAAATTACATGTCCTGATGTTACAGAATTAAAAGGAGGTATATTAGATTGTATGAATTATTCACAGGAAACCATGGAAATAGGAAAGACCATCAGACACAATGAATAGCAATGCTATTAATTCCAGTTTAGATTAACATTCAACAAGTCATAAATACAGTAGATGTAACCACAAAAGCTATGATCAAACAATATTGAGTTTAATTTCAATCTACATCATCATTTACAGCAATGGTTCTCAACCAGGGGTATGTGTTCCCCTGGGGGTACACAGAGGTCTTCCAAGGGGTACATCAACTCATCTATGTATTTGCCTAGTTTTACTACAGACTAAATAAAAAGCACTAGCGAACTAAAATTTCATACAGACAATGACTTGTATATACTGCTCTATATACTATACTAGGGTTCTCAAACTGGGAGTTGGGACCCCTCAGAGGGTCATGAGGTTATTACATCATGGGGGGTCATGAGCTGTCAGCCTCCACCCCAAACCCCGCTTTGCCTCCAGCATTTATAATGGTGTTAAATATATTAAAAGGTATTACACTCAGAGGCTTGCTATATGAAAGGGGTCACCAATACAAAAGTTTGAGAACCACTGTACTATACACTGAAATGTAAGTACAATATTTATAATTACATGGTAAAAATGAGAAAATAGGCAATTTTTCAGTAATAGCATGCTGTGATACTTTTGTATTTTTATATCTGATTTTGTAAGCAAGTAGTTTGAAACTTGGGGGCACGCAACACAAATCAGACTCCTGAAAGGGGTACAGTAGTCTGGAAAAGTTGAGAGCCCCTGATTTACAGCAGCAAAGCATAAAATTACAATCTTCTTTCTCCCCAGCTTGTTCCCATAGCATTATATTCTACATAGATGTTTTAGCACTTTTTTGTGCGACATAACTTTCCCTTTGGAGACTTCTGCAATATTATATTATATATGCATAACTGGATAAAGGAGAAACAGAGCTTTTTTGCATAAGGAATGAGCTGCAGTTCTGTGGAAATCATAATATAAGTCCGCACTGAAGCTTCAAGGTGAAATTTCCAGCCGGAGTAGACATACTCATGCTAGCTCTAACGTAGATAGCAAGCTTAAAAATAGAAGGGTAGCCACTCAGGTGTGAGCAGTGGAAGAGGCTAGCTGCCCCAGTATGAATCTGGATTATACTTGGGTGGCTATTTGCTGCAGTCTGGCACCCCACATAATATCACAGATACCTGCATTAGCTCTGATAACACTAAAAATAAATTATAATGGATTTACACACACTGAATCTATTTCCCCATGTTAAGTATCCTCACACCATCTTGTCAAACTGTCTGAAATGGGCCATCTTAATTATCACTACAGAAGTTTTTTTTTTCTCCTGCTGATAATTGCTCATCTTAATTAATTAGCCTCTTAGAGTTGGTAGGGCAACTCCTACCTTTTCATGTTCCCCTTTGGAAAAGGACTAAAAATAAAAGGATATGGCTATTCAAGATGGAAATTACTCCTTCCAGCTTCAGTATAGACATACCTTTAGTACTGTAACTAAAACCTGTATGCAAAGGAGGACAGAATTAAGGTTGCACATACATTAAGTTTAGCATTTTCTGATTTTTGACTACTTCATTTTGCAAGTTTAACATTTCCACCTATATGACAATAATATATATTATTATAATCTAAATCTTTCTCCTGGGTGCTGTTAGTAGCAACAAGGATCCAGCTCAAATGTCTAGGGTTCTTCTTAAAATTAACACAAACCTTACTGGCTCACACCCTACCCAGAGTTTATGAGAAAACTAAATATTCTCTTTGGGCAACCTTAACAGGCATCACTTCTCCACCTGCAAACACTAAGTCTGTGTATATAAAACAAGGGAAAACGCCACTGGGGACAAGGTGACACAGCATCAACTTGGAAAAACCCTTCAACAATGTATATAAATGAATGATAAGTAAATGCCATGTCCCCGTAGTATCTTTGGCAGTACTGCTTTAACTCAATTCATCCACCGGTATATAGGTCCAATAAGCCAATGTTCCCTTTACCATGTCACTTCTCCCCTTCATCCTCTATTGCACCTCACATATGGCTCGGGGCAAGTGGCTAGCATACCTGCAGAGTCCATGATTGCAGCCGAGCCGGTCTATCTCTAGTTCTTTGTGAAGCATTGCTTGGTCTATTTCTGAGGCTCCACCACCTAACCCAATTATAGTGATTTCAACTTTATTTGTGCTGGTGATGGGGGTCATCACTGGAGTTCACTCAGTTATATTGCCTCCCTCCACAGCTTCAACCTTCTGTGCCATCTCTCATCATGAAGCTCTTCCTGTCATCTCTTTGCAAAGTCTTTAGTGGAGGAAGAGGATCAATGATCTATCATTTCTTTGAGCAGAGTCTTTGCAGCCAGTGATGCATTCCTTGCCACATGGTAGGGGATCCCCCCTCCTCTCAGTTCAGTCCCACTACCCAGCCAATTCAGAGTTTGAGTGCAATTCTTCTGACTCCCAAAGTGCAACATGGAAGATTTCAAGGTAGAAAGCTTATGCAATGAAACTCACTCTGTTGCTGTACTTCTCCCAGTTCATCAACAGATGATAGTACCTAGCTCGCTACTTTCTATAATTTTCAGGCCCCTGGGCTTCAGATATATGTATTATACATTTTATTTTGTTTATTTTATTGTAGTAATACCTAGAAGCCCTACGCATGGACCAGGACCCAATTTTGCTAGATACAAACACATAACAAAAGGATGATCCCTGCCCCAGAGATCTTACAATCTTAAATATAAAACGAGACAAGTGGATACACAGGGACAGAGGAGGAGCAGGGAAACAATAAGATAATGGAGTTCACACAGATTAATTACAATATTAAGATATCAGGCACTGGATGCAAATGCATATACTTCAGACTCGTTTGTCATTATACTGACTGTATTCCTTGTTGCAATGGTGTTGATTTCCTTTGTTTACTACTTACCGGCTTGAAAAACAGGAGCAGAACAAATTGAATATTAATGATGTGGAAAATGCAGAGAACATTGAGGTGGAAACACCTGCAAGTGACACAAAATAACTTAAATTAGTCAAGAGTAGAGAAGATGGAGCAACCTCAGAGGGACCTGGCTAGGCTGGCTGAATGGGGCATAATGGCAAAGGAAACTCAGACCACCAGAGAGAGCTAGCAAAAAAGCCAGGATGAGGAAAGGAGAGCAGAGAGCATAATGGTGGACATAGCTGTGATATTTTGTGAGTTAGAATAAAGAATCCAATTAATCTTAATTGGACTAATTTGGACCTTCATCTTGCATCATTAAAGCCAACATGAGCTGGATCAGGTCTTTGCTTTGCTTATAGTTTTGCTTACAATGTTTCTGGCTTATCTTTATTTGATTTATGTAAGATTTGAATTCTCTAGCAAACTGGTCTTTTTTATTACGTTTGCAATGTTCTAGAAAGTCTCCCATATAATAAATAGGCTTTGAAGAATTAGATTTTTATCAGTAAATGTCGATTTCACTGTGCACACATACACAAACCAAAGGAAAATAATATTTGCATTGATAGTAATCAAATTTTACAGATAGAAAAAAATTTAAAAAACCCGCTTCCTGAGAACTTATGAAAGTCAAAATCCAGTTATTTAGGCTTCTCAGTTAGGGTTGTTATAAAAGGACTAATGAATGAATAGTAAAAACAAGTGTGATTGGTTGATTTAAATATACTTTGTATACATGACGTTGACAGTTTGTGTTTAATGGTTATAATGCTGTAACTTTTCGAATCTCAATATCTACTGTCATTAAATTGCCTGACCTAACCATAATTCCCTGCAACTGTGAAAATTTCAATTGATTAAAAATCTTTAAAAATAAACATCAATATTATTTATTGAAATTATAAAAAACAATAAAATTTGAATTCTGGCAAACTTAATGATTGACATCACCAGATCTATTGCACATGGGAGAAAGTTGTTTTTTAATGTGGATTTTTAGCAAATGTGGGCTTTTTCCCTGAACATCATTTTAAATTACTGCAATGTCATTAAAGGTCTGGTCTGTATGAAAGAAAATGAATGATGCCACTTTAATGGCTAGTTCAATTCTTTTACTAACTCAGTCGTAGTGGGGGTTAGATCTTTCTCTATTAGCATGTGTTCTCTAATGGAAAAAAGACTTGTCTTTTCAAATGATTTGAGCAAGAACTGAGCAAGCTAGACTCAGGGCTTGTCTACTCTTTAAACACTACAGCCGCGCAGCTGCACTGCCTTAGTTCTTCAGCATAGACATTACTTATGCCGAAAAAGGAGGGGCTCTCTCTTCATCATATGTAATACACCTCCCCAAAAGGTGGTAGCTAGGTTGACAGAAGAATTCTTCCATTTACCTAGTGCTGTCTACATGGTGGGGTAAGTCAGCTTAACTACCTCGCTCAGAGGTGTGGATTTTTCATTCCCCTAAGCAAGGTAGCTGGGTCGACCTAACTTTTTAGTTGTAGACCAGGCCTCAGTGAATGTTAGCCCAAAAGCTGAGACAAAGAGTTATCTTCAATCCTCATTCCCCATGACCCCCGGAGCAGGGGCTTTTTGACTATCTGTGGCCTTGACTAAGCACAAGTTAAGTTTAGGTTAGGCTTGTCTAGCATAAGCTAGCTACGCCTGCCCTAAACTCAACCATTTTCCCTAGTCTATGTGAACCTATGTTGTCCACTTTCTTCATAGGGTTACCATATTTCAGGTTCCTAAAATGGGGACACTGCTGGGGGTGTGGGAGGGGAGATACAGTTGGGGGTGCTGGAGGGATACGTGTGGCCAGGGTACCCCACTGGAGGTGGGAGGCAGTGTTGCTCCCTGTCACAGTGGCAGATGGCTGGTACAAGCCCAGGATGCAGCACTGGCCATCAGTCAACACCTCCCTGCAGATCCATCTGTGACACTACACCCCATATTCATCATAGTAATATTATTATATGATTATGGCATAATTGTGATGCATTTTGTACAAGATGGGTCATGTAAGATGTCATTGGAAAATTTATGATTTGCTGAATATGATTATTCTATTGGTATGCTATATAATTTTTTGTATCTGAAGTTATGACTATTGACCATATATCTGAATTTTACATGTAGTCACACCTGGGTGACACCCACTAGAAAAGATGCTACCAGTCTAAACAGCCAGTTGTGAAGGGCCCATTCAGGGTAATGGACCATTAGTAAAAAACAATAGGCCTTAGGAGAACATTATCCCCCACCTGGTGAACCTCCCTGAGAATGCTCCAGACAGACTATGGATAATAGCTGCTATGACTCTACAAGGACATGTGACCAGCCCACAAACTGGGCTGGGAACTGATTTTGGAACAAAGGGTTCCTGCCATATGTTAAATTTATATAAAGTGGGGTGTGACATTATCAAGGGGCCTCCCTCCCCACACAAGAGAATTCCTGGAAACACCTGAGGAACAAAGACTGGGTTGGGGAAACTGTTGGTCCCAGGCTAAAAGGATTTCCAGCCTGTATATGGAAACCTGGTGAAATGCTTATATTATCAGCCAGGTAAGAGATTGCTAATTAATATTGAATCTATCTAGTATTTTAGGCTTAGTTTGTGGTTTTATTTATTTACTAGGTAATCTGCTCTCATCTTTTTGCTTTCATTTATAATAACTTTAAATCTTTCTTTTTGTATTTAATAAACATATTTTATATTTTAATCTAAACCAGTGTGCTTTTGACTGAAGTGTCTGGGGAAAATCTCAGCTTGGTTTAACACAAGTGTATTGTACATATTCCTCTTCACATTGAGGGAGAGGCAAACTGGGAAATAAATTCATACTGGTCATGATTTTGATCAGAGCAGGACAGTACAGCTCTGGGGTACTAGGCTAGGGTTTATTTTGGCTGTAGCCTCTCTATTGTTGGTTCATACAGGCTGGTCAGCCTGCATGTAACTGCTTCTGGATGTGTCCCTGCCTGTGTGAATGCTGGTGGAAGTGTAGGACTGGGAGCAGTCTATAACTTGTCACAGCAGCACAGTGCTGAGAGGGCTCAGTAGTACCGCAGTTCCAGGTGGCACCCTGAGGGGAACCTGTCACACCCCCCTCTCCAGGGCTGGGAGCTTGGGCCTGGGTGGACGGTATATGGCAGCTTTGGGTGCAGGGGAATGACCCTATCATGAGTGGTGAGTGAACCACTGGCTTGGGGAGGTTATCTCCCAGCCAGGCCTAGCCCACCCCTTCGACCTGAAGCCCCAAGCCCTTCCCCTGTGGAAGCCCAGAGCGCCTCCCTTGCAGCTGCCAGCACCCCTGCCCCCCCCAGCCCTGGACCACCCATCTGGCATCCCTCTGCATCTTTAGGCACCTAAACATCTTTAAAATCTAGCCCAAGTCCTTTTTAAAAATGGGACTTCGGTGCCGAAAATTTTGAAAATGTTACCCTAATTCAATTGATTGATCAGTCTTCTTTCTCCAAAAAAAGCTATAACATTCTGCCAGAACCAAAGTCCTGGTAAACCAAAGTCCTTTTCATCTACAAGAATTGCTTTATCAGAAATTGGACAAGGAGGAAAATCTGATGTGATGGGCATGATGGGTTGGATCACAGAAACTCCCTTGGGAACAGTCAACTGAGGTTCCAAGACTACTTCTGCCCCTGCTTTCCCTGACAGTCTGGGACTCCAGCACCCAGTCTTGTTGAGTTGGACATGCCAGTCTGCTCCATCACAGACCCAGGGTCTGAACCATGTGCCCCAAAGCTGCAGACTTAGCTGAAAGCAACTTGAGAAGTGTTCCTGTTTTAAACGCTCAGATGTCCAACTCCAATGGCGTCCAAACCCCAAATAAATCCATAAACTCATAAATTGTTCACCCTCTATAACACTGATAGAGAGATATGAATAGCTGTTTGCCTCCGACCCCAGGTATTAATACGTACTCTGGGTTAATTAATAAGTAAAAAGTGATTTTATTAAATACAGAAAGTAGGATTTAAGTGGTTCCATGTAGTGACAGAAAGAACAAAGTGAATTACCAAGTAAAATAAAATAAAATAAAATATGCAAGTCTGAGTATAATACAGTAAGAAAACAGAGTACAGATAAAAACCTCACCCTTACAGAAGTTCCAGTGAGCTTCCTTTTACAGACTAGTCTCCTTCTAGTCTGGGTCCAGCAAACACTCATGCCCCTATAGTTACTGTCCTTTGTTCCAGTTTCTTTCAGGTATCCTTGGGGGGTGGAGAGGCTCCCTCTTTAGCCAGCTGAAGACAAAATGAAGGGGTCTCCAACAGGCTTAAATAGACTTTCTCTTGTAAGTGGAGACCCCCTCCTCTCTCCTATGCAAAGTCCAGCTCCAAGATGGAGTTTTGGAGTTACATGGGCAAGTCACATGTCCATGCATGACTCAGTTTTTACAGACAGCAGCCATTGTTCACCTGCTACCTTGAACATCCTCATGTAGACTTCTTATGTGGATTGGAACCTCCCAAGATCCATTGGCCCTTAAGTGCTTCTTTATTGGTGTCATGGTATGCACCCCCACTCTGAACCTTAGCGTCCAAAAGATGGGGTACCAGCATGAATTCCCCTAAGCTTAATTACCAGCTTAGATCTTGTAGTGCTGCCACCAATCAGGACTTGCAGTGCCTGGTACACTCTGGTCCCCCCAAAACCTTCCCAGGGACCCCAAGACCCAGACACCCAGGATCTTAAAACAAGGAGGAACTGACTCTCCCTCCCCCTTTCCCCCTCTTAGACTTTCCCTCCTGGGTCATCTGGAGAGGCTTCACCAACTCATTGGTGAAACAAGATCCAAATTCCTTGAATCTTAACACAAGGGAAAATAAACCCTTCCCCACTGTGTCTCTCCCGGCCTTTCCCTCCTGGCTAATCCTGGAGAGATAGCAGATCAAGCTCCATGAATCTAAAACAAAGGGAAATTCGCCTTCCCTCCTCCTTTCCCCCCACCACTCCCTGGTGGTTTAGACAATTCCATGAGCCTTTAATAAGGGAGAAAATCAATCAGGTATTTTACAAGAAAGCTTTATAAAAGAAAGAAAAGTAAAAATTGTCTCTGTAAATCAAGATGGAAATGTACAGGTCTTTCAGCTTATAAGACACAAGAGAACCTTGCACCAGCAACAAATACAAGTTGCAACAAGATACAATCTTCTAGCAAAATACACATTTGCAAATAAAGAAAACAAACAAAAAAAGACTAAACCGCCTTTCTAACTGGTACTTACTAAATTGAACAGAAGATTGGAGAGTCTGTATACCTGTCTGGTCCTTCTTAGATCCCTGAGAGAACAGAGAACAAAAAAAGCAGCACAAAACAAAGACTTCCCTTCACTGAGATTTGAAAGTATCTTGTCTCCTGATTGGTCCTCTGGTCAGGTGTTAGCCAGGTTTACTGGATTTGTTAACTCTTTACTATTTGTTAATGACAATTGGGCATTTAATTTGCACAGTCCTTTCTCAAGAAGCTGACCAAATGCTTTACAAAGGCTATTTGAAAATCAAGCCAGTACACAGCCAATATTCATAACTTCAAATATAAAAATGATACATGCATACAAATAGGATTAGCAGATTCAGTAGATCATAATCTTTACGAGATATGTTACATGGCATATGTAGCATAAAACATATTCTAGTTATCTCATATATACATTCATAAGCATATTTCCATAAAGCCTTGGTGAGGGCACCATCACAATGAGTAAATTTAAAATATCTTTTGTCTTTCAGGCCGAAGAGCATTCTTTTGATTTGCAGAAAAGTTACCAATATAAATCAGTGTTTCCCAAACTATAGGTCAGGAGTCTATAGAGTAATTTTCCACTTTTACTATCTGCAGAAACTTATTCTGTAAGTGAGAGGTGACAATTTGTAACGAACTTTGGGATCCTGTGTGGTGAAGGACACTAGCTACATTTCTATTATTATAATTATTCGTTCAGAGTTTGTCCACCAGCATTAAATGGCACACACAGAACTTTTAGCCAGTCCAGGTTTCCCCCCTCCTACTTCCACTCTAGGAGCAGAAAACAAATTAGATAAACAATGTTATGTTTCATTAGGCAGCTTTGACGAAAAATAAATGTGTCATATCATGTAACAGCATAATAAACCATGGCAAAATTATTAAGTTCTGGATATTACCTTTTTATCTTTCTTAAGTACTAACTGATGAGTTGAGGCTTAATTTGTTTTTTGGAGACAGGGACTGTCTTTTTGGTCTGTGTTTGAACTGTGCTGGTACAATGGGGTTCAGGTCCATTCTATGACAATACAACAAATGCTTATAGTAACAACAATAGACGTTTGGCTGGTAGACACTACATATTCAAATGTTATATGACAATTGTAAGTAAGGAATGACCATGGCACGGTTCATGCTCTATGACCTTTTTCTACCAGGTTTTCTAACAAGTATCAGGAACGCCTGTTTGTATTGCTTTTTTCTTTTGAACTTCCAGCTTTTTTGTAGCATCCTTTACATTATGTATCCCATCATTTTTCCTGGCTCATTAACTAATGCAACATAATTCAATGTGTGTTGGCATCATACTTCAAAAACTGAAAGAGCACGTTTCCTTCAAATCAGATATTTGCCATCAATTTGAGAAGCAGGAACTGGTTCCAAATGTATTGTCATTGGATCACTGACAAAGAATCCTCATTTTTCATGCCAAACCTATTTTATTTTCATGTGTAGTGAGTAATGAGAATGTAAATTGGCCTTTGGTGGTGTTTTTTCTATTTCACATGCATGTATCAATACCACTCTAATCCTATCTAATTAGGACCAATTTACCATGCACAGGATAAAAATATTGTAAACATTTATTTACCAGTTAGTATATTTCCTGGCCAGACACTGAACAGATAAGCTGACATTTTGAAATAAAAAACTATATGCATACAAATTCCATTAGATTAAACATCTAGCCATATTATGCAAAATAGC
Source organism: Chelonoidis abingdonii (assembly GCF_003597395.2). Classification (NCBI taxonomy): domain Eukaryota; kingdom Metazoa; phylum Chordata; order Testudines; family Testudinidae; genus Chelonoidis; species Chelonoidis abingdonii. Next base: position 205,147,945 of record NC_133770.1, read on the forward strand.
TAGGTAAAAACAAATTCGAAAGGCACTGTTGCAGTAATTCATAAGCCTGTTTTAATTCCTCCTTTTCTGTATTTTATTACAATTTGATATAGTTATGATTGTCAGTTCAATATGTCTTGTTAAGATACGTTTGTGTGCTCTTAAAAAAGGAAAGCCCCCAATGAGAAAATATTTATTGACCAATCCTGTTAACATAAAACAGCTGACTGTTTTTTGTTGTTGGGGTGGAGGGAGTGTATGGCTAGATAGTTTAAATAATTCTCTGTCTGGGATCTTATTGTCCAAACTGATATAAAGTAATGGAAGAGAGGAGAAAGATTCAACAAACTTTTTCTATGGCCACGTCTACACTACCGGATAATATCAAATTAGCTAAAATCGGTTTCTTAAAACTGATATTATAAAGTCGAGTGTGCGCGTCCACACTAGGCAC
>NC_133770.1:205152310-205207521 GCF_003597395.2 Chelonoidis abingdonii
GGAGTACAGAAATCGATTTAAAGAGCCCTTTATATCGATATAAAGGGCGTTGTAGTGTGGACGGGTACAGCATTAAATCGATTTAACGCTCTTTAAATCGATTTAAACGCATAGTGTAGACCAGGCCTAACATGGGGAAGTGGGAAAGAGCAAAATGTCCATAGGTTTAGATGAAACAGAGAGAAAGTAGTTTATCTGTAGTTGTGGTTGCAACCAGGTCTCATTTAAAGTCCTATTTTTATTCTCCTAAAATTTTATTCTCAGCTCTTTGAGATGGCTAAAGATTTTTTTTCCCCTGCAAAGTGTGGAAGAAATTGTCCAAACAGTTTTTAAGTTATAGGTAATTTGAAAAAAGAAAACTGATACAAATTTTCAACTTGTCCAACATTATTTGAGTCTCTCTCTAGCTCCAAAACTTGTTACTTTGCCTTTTCATGTAGATTAGTTAAATGTCCTTGAAAACCCATGAATGGGCTATCTTTGAAGACAAGTTGAAATTGAGCAAAGTGAATAGTGAAATCCCCAGGAACTTTAAATTAGGAATTAAAGGGCCCAGGGCTGTGGCTGTGGTAGCAGCAGCTGGGAGCCCCGGGCCCTTTAAATCACCTGCCAAGCTTCCAGCTGCAGAGGCGTCTGGGAGTCCTGGGGGTGATTTAAAGGGCCCTGGCCTCCACCTGCTGCTACCACAGCGAAGCCCCAGGCCCTTTAAATCACCATCGGAGAGGGCCCCGGCCTCTGGCAGTGCTTTAAAGGGCCCAGGGCTCCGCTACAGTAGCGCCAGTGGGGAGACCCAAGCCTTTTAAATCACCATCAAAGCCCCACCGCTGCTACCCCAGGGCTCCAGCAGTGGGGCTTAGGTGGCAATATAAAGGGCCCCAGAGGGTAGCGGCAGTGGGAGCCCCGAGATATGCTGCTGGAGCCCCAGGGTAGCAGTGGGAGCTGGGGGCTCGGCCAGTGATTTAAAGGGCTCGGGGCTCCAGCTGCTACTACCATCCCAAGCCATTTAAATTGTCCCCGGAGCCCTGCTGCCACAGCCCTGGATATCGGCGGCAGTGCTCTGGTGGCAAGTTAAAGGGCCCAAGCTGGTAGCGGCTGCCACAGCCCCGGATCCTCTATAGAGCCGCTGAAGCCACCCCACCACTACCCCAGGGCTCCAGGGATGATTTAAAGGGACCAGGGCAGTAGCTGCAGCAGGCGCCCTGGGCCCTCTAAATCGCCACCTAAGCCGTGCTGCCGCTTCCCCAGGGCTCCAGCAGTGGGGCTCTGGCAGCAATTTAAAGGGCCCGGGGCTCCAGTTGCTGCTGGGGGCCCTAGTACCTTTAAATTGCCACCAGGGGAAGCCGGTCCACCCTGGTACGGCACACCGACTCTTGCCAATACTCTGTACCGGGGTGGACCGGCTTACTTTCACCTCTGCCTGGAGGTGGGAGGCAGTGTTGCTCCCCATCACAGTAGTAGCATGACTGGTGCAGGACCCTTGCCCCAGGGCTGATTGCTGGGGCCTGGATGGGCAGGATGTGGCTGCTGTGGCTTGGAGGGGAATGGACTAATCAGCTGCAGATGCAGGGACGAGACCAGTCAGAAAGTGGACGAATCAAAGCTATTATTTCTAAAATCCCCCCTGAACAAGGAAAAGAGATTCAAAAAAGAGGCTTTATCCAGGAAAACCTGGATGTATGGTAACTCTACAATGACTGAGTGGTTCTGGTCTACAGATAGAGGCTCAGAAGGAGGGCAGCATTAAGGCTGTTTTGGGAATATGCAATGAAATCTTTTACATATACACGTTTATTTAAGAGATGATATGAACAGTGAGTGTTTGAATATTTTATGTTCCTCTACTTCCTTCAGTGGCATCTTTTAAGTGACTTTGTTGAAACTTCTACTCAGTTTAGAACTATAGGATAGACAGTAAAGCAAGAAATTTGTAAAGTAAGTAAAAAGATATTTTATCTTATTAATGAATTCTGTTCTATGTAGGTTTTTATACTGTTTTCACCACAGTGGTATCTGAGTGCCACATGCTATGGCTAGCATCAATCATGCTTTCTTTCTCTCTTTTCCTAGAAAGAAAACTGGGTGATGACGTTTAATTATCTTACTTTATTTTTAAGTAAAATTTTAGTAAATACATTTAGCAAATCTTGTTGGTATTATGCACACATTTGTATCCTCACACCCTTAAATAAGGGGTCTTATTGAATTAATCTGGGGTTCACTGCCAGAATAATGATGCTGCATAGGATCTCAGAGACTTGTTCTATAGGACAAAGCATCTATCTGGTCTCAATCACACCTCTGCCCCATTTTCTTACTTCTAATAAGGGTAAAGTGGCATCTTTGAACCAGGGGCGGCTCTAGACATTTCACCACCCCAAGCACGGTGGCATGCCGCGGGGGAGCGCTCTGCCGGTCGCTGGTCCCGCGGCTCTGGTGGACCTCCCACAGATGTGCCTGCAGAGGATCCGCTGGTCCCGCGGCTCCGGTGGACCTCCCGCAGGCGTGCCTGCGGAGGGTCCATTGGTCCCGCGGCTTCCCCTCTGCAAGCACGCCTCCAAAGGCGGCCTGCCTGCTGCCCTCCCAGAAACTGGCAGAGCGCCCCCTGCAGTATGCCACCCCAAGCACGCGCTTGGCGTGCTGGGCCTGGAGCCGCCCCTGCTTTGAACCATTTATTTCTCAGTGCTTTTCAGATTAAAGAGATGTACTTATAGGGGGGTATTGAGAGACCAGTTCCCTCAGTTTCTCTTTGCAGGGGAAAACAAGTTAGTTATTTCATATTTTAAAACAAGGACTTGGACTTCCTAGTGAACTGTGCTTTTATGAGGAGTACTGTGATTTACTGATGCAAGCAACATCTAATTCTGTGTGTAAGACAAGTGGGAACTGATCAGGCTCTTCTACTTTATGGCATCTCTGTCAGACCATTTAAGGCACTTCACAAAGTTAATAAGTAGAGAGAAGATGAAAGAGAAGTGCCTGCAGTCTGACCTAAGGTACATCCACAGAATAACGTATACGAATAAAAGCAGCAGAGAATCCTGTGGCACCTTATAGACTAACAGACGTTTTGGAGCGTGAGCTTTCGTGGGTGAATACCCACTTCGTCAGATGCAGGTACTGGAAATTTCCAGGGGCAGGTATATATATGCTATCAAGCAAACTAGAGATAATGAGGTTAGTTCAATCAGAGAGGATGAGGCCCTGTTCTAGCAGTAGAGGTGTGAAAACCAAGGGAGGAGAAACTGGTTCTGTAATTGGCAAGCCATTCACAGTCTTTGTTTAGTCCAGAGCTGATGGTGTCAAATTTGCAGATGAACTGAAGTCCCATTTTCTCTTTGAAGTCTGATCCGGAGTTTTTGCTGGCGTATGCCCTGAGTCTGCTATGGTGGCAGGGAGAGTGAAGTGCTTCCTACAGTTGTATATTCGCTTCCTGATATCGATTGTTGCGCATTTATCTCCGTAGAGACTGTCAGTTTGGCTGATGGACAAACAGGGCCATTGCGGCATATGATTGGCTTATAAGACCAGGAGTGTGCTAATCTGGTTAGTCCTGTATGGTTTGCTGTGCTGTATGCTGGCAGAGTTGGCGTTGAGTTTTCTGTTGAGGATTGGTTCTTGAGCTAACGAGTTAGAAAAGTTCAGGTATGGCGGTGTTAGTGAGCCAGGATTGCCTGCACGCCAGAAACCTGTGAAATGTGATCATTGTCCAGTGTGTTGTAAATCCTGATTGCGTTGGAGGTTTAGCGTGGGTTTGTGAGATGCAGAGTCCTGTTGTCTCTTTCTTGGTTGTCTCTGCGTAGGACGTTTCTGGTAATCCAACGTCGGCGTCTCGTTGAATCAATTTCTCTAATTCCCTCGTCGCGTATTGTAGTCTTTGAGAATGCTTGTGAATTTTTGTGTTGGCTCGGTCTGAAGGGTTAGCAACATGTGGTTGAATCAGTGTTGGCTGTAGACACTGGATCGTGTGATTGCCCGATGGAAGCTGGAGCATGCAGGTAGCATAGTCGGGGCAGGTTTTCGTTAGTGTCGTGTTAATTGAATCACTATTTGCACCGTGGTTAGAAAGTGGACTCCCGGTAATGTGTCCAGGCCTGAGGTTGCATGGCTTTGCGTGGATGTTATGTTAATCGGGGAATTTTTCCAAGTCTCCTTCCCATGGGTCCAATGATGAAGATCTCAATGTAGCAGGTGAGAAGGCTGAGTGACGAAGGAGAAGCGTTGTCCAGTCCCATAAAAATTTGGCAATTGTGACGCATGTGCGTGCCATAGCGTGCACTGATCTGGAGATATATGTATCAAACTTGAAATCATTTGATATAATCACAAGCTCAGCACCATTGCTGTGCATCACGATAGTCCTGACAGCTTTGTATTCCATCTGTGTGGTATTTGTGTAAGACCTCTACATCCCATGGTCTGGATGGTTTCGGAGTACCAATGCAATTGTAGTTCCTCAGAACATGGTTACGGAGATACTGGGAGTGCTGGTGCATAGGTGAGAATCGCGATCCACTATCCAGACATCCTTCAGTGAGAGTCTCATGCCGCGATAGGGGTGTCCAGGATTCCGGTTGTGACTTGTAGTAGATAGAATAACCCTGTCGGCTCTAGTAGCTGATTGTTCTGGTTATGTAGGAGTGTCCTCTAGTGGTGCAGCTTTCTTAGTATTCCTCATGGACTGAGATCCTGTAAATTTGTATTGGAATGTCTGCAGCCTCCTTTTCTGTATTCAATTCAGATGACAACAGCACCTCCTTATCAGCCTCTTTAATGATAATGTCAATGGTTCTGAGGCTGTGGATGTATCTGCTGCCGATAGTATATAGCATAGTGGTTGTTTTCCATTGATTCGCTGTGCACCGTGGCGGAAGCATTCAATGTATAGGTCCAGACTGTATTCCCACCAAGAGGATCCATGTGAGTTCTTCTTGTGCTTTTGGGGGACTGTGTATCAGTGCACCTGTTCAGATGTGTCCGGATATCTCTTGAGTCTTAGATGCGAAATAGGCTTCCAATCACCTTAGAACTTATAGTTGTAGGGTGGCAGGGCAGAAAGAGTCCCGCGACAGACTTCTTCTGGCTGTTAGTGCTTGATTAGATTGACGTACTGATGGTGGTTAGATATACGGTTTCATGTCGCCGTAGGTTTAACACTTCATCCTTTCCTTTGTAGAGAGGTGAAGTGAGTGCTGTAGATCTCCTGTCTTATTTTAGTGAAGTCCGTTTTTATGGAAGTTTGGTTATTAATGAAAGTCTCCAGGTTGGAGAGCTCTTTTTTGATTATACAAATAATATTTTAAATTTCCTGGACTTGATTCACCATCAACAGTACAAAATATGTTGTTCTGTAGCTTTCTTTTTATTTGTTTTATTGATCTTCCCCTGTCATTAAAACGGATATATCCAATCACTTTAACAATCTACAAACTGTGAGCAGCTACTGCAGGGGCCATTATTTTATAATTTTGCTGTTTCACAGCTTTCATGTACCTTGAAGATACTGAAATGAGAGAGAAGTGCACTGTATTGGATGGTAAAAGACAAAGATAGGTACTGTAGGCAAAATTAGGAACCTGTAGCTCTAGGCATATTTCATCAGAGAGAGATTTTTATCGGAACTATTTAGTCATCCCTTCAGCATAACCTGTGTGAGCACTTGGCTTGAAGTCTGTGGGGTCTCAGGCACACTTGTAGCATAGTATTGCTAATGAGGTACTTACTGCTATTCCTTTTTACTTGCAGCTTTGTACTCTAGATGATCCGCTGCTGTTTCCCTTGCTGAATAACAAAAGAATTGCTAATGCAGCCAATGCAACACCAAGGTGCTCTCGAATATCATTTACATTTCTTTATCTTTCAGGTCAATAAGGCGTGAGCACAAGGCAATTTAAATTAACATACTCATTTGAGTCATGCTTATAAAGGCATACTAACTTGGAATAAAAATAGATAACTCCCCAAGTCAGAACCTTTCACGCAGGAGGAGGTGTATCCATGCCATTCCTGGAAGTAGCAGACTGTCTGGTATTCTGGGGATGCCCAGGGCCAGCTTTAGGAAGTGTGGGGCCCAATTTGAACAGTTTCCATGAGGCCCCGGCAGGATGACCAAAAAAAAAAAAAACACATGTAAAAGAACACATGGGGCTTGTACTCACCGGGCGGTGCTCCAAGTCTTCAGCGGCATTTCGGCGCCAGGTCCTTCACTCACTCCAGGTCTGCCAGAGACCCGGAGCAAGCGAAGGACCCACCGCCGAAGTGCTGCTGAAGACCCAGAGTGCCACCAGGTGAGTAAAAATTAAAAAGGCGCCTCTAGCCAGGGAAGGGATTCTCACTGGGCGCGGGGCCCTCTTAGGGGGTATTGGTGGAATAGGCCTAAAGCCGGCCCTGCCTGAGTGTCTGCTCTACCTGTTCCACTCTGTCCTGCCAGTAAAGTCCTTCTATAGACCCTCTGACTCCAGTTCCACTGACCACAATACATCTTCCCTATTTTGCAAACATTTCAATATAAACATTAAAAGCAAATAATTGATGCCCAGATCCCCACCTGTTGTCCCCTAGGCCAGAGGTTGCTAGCAAATAACCAAGTTGGAGTCCCAGCTGGTTACTAAGGGTATGTCTACACTGCCCACATTACAGTGCAGCCGTGGCAGCGTTGTGACGTGGGCAGTGTAGTCATGCTTTATCACCGGGGAGAGCTCTCAGAAACATTAAAAAATAACCACCCTGAACGAGCAGTGGTGCATCTGGCAATAAAGCACTGTCTATACTAGAGCTTTTCAGCGCTAAAACTTTTGTCATTCTGGGGGGATTCCACACCCCTGAATGACTAAAGTTTTAGCGCTGAAAGTGGCATTGTAGACACGGCCTTAGCCTTTGGGATAGTTTGGTTTCCTCAACAGATGACCTATCTCTGTGTCCCTGTCACCTATCTCTGAGTATAGCAAACTGTCTCTCTGTGGAGTATGGATGGTTCTCTGTCTCTGTTCTGAGATGACCTCTGTGGGCTCTCTCTGGGCGTTGTCTGCTTTCTCATAACCGCCTTCTGTTTCCCCAGATCACTTGGGATGTGTTCCACTGCAGTCCTCACAACTGCTTCAGTCCGCTCCTTCTGATGTCTCTCTAATGGCTGGACCCTCATAGGAGTGCCTGTATATAGGACTGGTAGGTTCTTGGCTGACCTGCAGTACTCTAGTACCTACTTTCTCTGATTGTTGACTATCTCCTCTCAGTGGTAACTCCATCCTTCTTGCTGGAACTGGTCTCCTCTCATTGATAGCGCGGTTTTGGTCTTTGCTCCATCAGTTCCTGCACTGGATTCTTTTGCCCTCCACCGCACCCCCTCTTTTGCATCCCCTTCTTGTGATGAGATATTCCTGTGTGCCAAAAATGCTAATAAGGGATCTGAACTAGAAGAAACAGCCTTGTGTAACAGTCTCTTAGCTATTTTCACAGCTGATTTCACCTTGCCATTACTCTATGTGTATGCTGTGGAGGAGGTGTGGTGGTCAAATTCCTATTTGTGTATAAATTCCATTAATTCTTCCAAGGCAAATTAGAGTTTGTGGTTGGTGAATACAGTGTCCAGAATGCCATATCTCACAAAGTAAGCCTTCAGTTTGCCAATCACTTCTTTGTTTCATGTATCAGGCAGGGCATCAACCTCCTAAAAATTTGAATAGTAACCCACTGTAATCAAGTACTGCTTTTCCTTGAAAGTAAATAAGTCCACTCCCACCTTTTACTATAGTCAGGTGAGCAGCGCATGGGGTAATGGAGTCTCTTTCTGTTGGTGGTTATCGTACAAGGAGCAGAGTTATATATTCATACCTAACCAGTAAACACACACTCAAGTCCATCTAAGATAGTAATCAATGCCCAAGTATGAGCCATGTATTTTTTTTATGGCATCCTTACATAATGAGGTGGGAACAACAGCTCTGTCAGAGAAATATGATTCCATCCTGAACACTCAGCTCATCATTAATTTGAAAATATGGTTCCGTTCGTACTGATACTTTGCTTTTGTCTCCTGGCCACCTTGCTAGAATCTCTCTCTTGGCCATCTGTAGCCTGAAGTAATTTTCTGTAGCTTCTTTCATTTCCCATCAGCTTTGCTGTTAAAATTGGGAGATAGTGCAGCATTTTTATATATTCAGTGCTCTGATCTTCTTCCCCCAGCTCACTGATGACAGGTAAATATGCACTGCTCAGGGTGTCCGCTAAAACTAGTAATCATCCTGGATGGTATCTAATCTCTTCCTGGTGCTGCTGGAGGCACGTGAACATGTGCTGCAATCTCTTTGGAACACTAAGAAGGGCCTTTGCCCTGATTGTGTCTAGGGATTTGTGGTCAGATTGCACTGTTCCTGGGTAGTCACTGAAGCAGTAGCTCCACTCCAAATATCACAGCCAGAAGATCTCTTTCTATTTAAGTGTACCACTCATCCACCTCTGACGGGGCTCTGCTGGCATAAGGGGTTGGCTGCTCCTGCAAAAGTGTTATCCCAGTCCTTTCTCTGATGCATCACACTGGCATGCCCATAGCTGTCCTGTATTGTAGTACTTCATGACAGGAGCATCTATTAGCATTTGTTTCAGTGTGTGAAATGCTTGTTGCTGGGGACCTGCCCAGCGCTAAACAAGATCTTGCATTGTGAGCTGACAGATGGGTTCTGCTACTAAAACCACATTTGGACAGAACTTGGACAGAAAAATTATCATTCCTATGAAGTGCTATATCCCTTTTACACCCATCACTGGCTGCCTTGATCTTGTTGGGATCTGCTTCTGTCCCTCTGCTGTGAGCAGATTTCCAGTATACGTCACCTCACACTGTTTGAGTCACATTTTTTTCTGAGTTGAGTTTTATGTTCTTGTCCCTGCTAAGTTGTAGAAAAGCTTATAGTTTTATGTCATGGTTTCGTTCAGCTTCTTTACCATAACTCCCTTCACCTTCTATGCTAGAGTACTGGGCAATAGCAGCTGTACCAACACTCTGATCACTGTATCATCAAGTTAATCACCTGGAGGAAACCTGATGGGAAAAACTGTGCCTGACTGACAGAGTGGAATGGTCTGGGGAGAGTTAAAGTGTTTAGGGAATAGGAGAATACCAAGGAAGTCTAAGGGGGAAAAGAGAGACTGGCTGGGTCGCTGGCTTGAGAGCCAGAGCCAAGAGAAGTCTTACAGGGAGAGATCCCCCCCCCCTTTCTATCCTCTGTCTAAATGAGGGAGCTGGGGAGTTTATATGTTGTTGTAGCTAAGGTGTTGCACAGTGCTGTGAAGGTGACAGGGGAACACTGGCAATAAACCATATGTGATGTTTACAAGCAAAGAGTCTCCAAGCCGTCTGTGTGTGCAGAGGAAGACAGGAGCAGAGGGGGTACCCTGTTATATGTAGGGGCTTCTCCAGGATCTTACCTTGATCCAAGCAGATGGAGAACCTCCAGGGAGGGCCTGGTATGTATCACCACAAACTTCTGTTAGTACCATCTGTTGTTTTTCAGGTCGGTTACCGTGACATCATATTTTCCTATGGGCTTCATTATGCTGTCATTGTACATAATTAGATTGCACCTGCTCTTTGTTATGGGTGTGTTGTAGTCCAATTCAACCCAATGAATCACATTGCAGGAGGCCCCACTATCCAGCTGAAATTGCACAGAGTGTTTCCCTGTCAAAATTGTGGTATGCACGGAGATTGATACTGTCCCTTAGTACTTTCCTATCCCCACACCCTGAACCTGATGTGCTCTTGGAATCAAGAAGAGAGTCAGGATATAATCACAGCTGTCTGATGCACCCTTCCCCTCTCATAGAATCATAGAATATCAGGATTGGAAGGGACCTCAGGAGGTCATCTAGTCCACCCCCCTGCTCAAAGCAGGACCAATCCCCAACTAGATCATTCTACGTCTAACTGAATCTTTCTGACAGATTCTTCTGCTCTTGCACACACTGCTAATGTGGTTCAACTTGCCGCATTCCTAGTGCAGGGCACTTCTCCTTTACCCGCTCGTGTCGTCTCTTACTGTAAATGCATCTCACTCAGGGTATAGAACCCGGCCTTGCTCTCCTTTCCTGTTCTCTCACTGCATTTACTTCTGTGAGTGTTGTGTCTCCTAGCTCTTCCCTCCATTCTCTTGAGGATTCCACTATATACCCCTGTCTAACCATCTGTCTAATGTGAGATTGTCCTCCCAGATTAGCCACTCCTGCAGGTGGTGATCCCAAAAGCTGCAAACTATCCTGTCCTCAATTAGGGAGTTTTTCGAGCTCACAGAATTGTGCATAACAGTCAGTATGAATAGGAATCAGCCCAGACACTGCCCCGTGTTTTTTTTGCAAAGAGTGAAGCTGAATGCAGGTTAAGACAAACAAGGGAACTTTATTAAAACCCGCAGATTGTTCTGTCCGTGTGGGTGAGTTGCTTCCAACCTAACTCCCCAGCATTCCCTGTTTCCACTGATGTCTTGTTAATAGCAGTCACTGCAAGGAATATGAATCCTCCAATTCCAGTTCTGTGTATCATGAAACAAGGCAGGGACATCATCTTTCCTGTGTATTTTGTACAACATAGCGTACCTATTAGGCACTTAAGGTGTGATCCTGATACACTTGTTCACATTGAGTAGCACATCATTCTCCGAATAGTCCATTTTCAATTGAAATGCTTAGGGAGCAAGGCACAACTGAAGTGATCTGATCCAGAGCCAGCTGAAGACAGTGGAAAGACTCCCATTGCATTCAGTAGGCCAGTGTGAATAAGGGTAAGGGTGAATAAGAATCTGGCACTTACCAATTAATTAATAATCATAGAATCTTAGGACTGGTAGGGAGCGCAAAAGATCATCTAGTCCAGTCCCCTGAATTCATGGTAGGACTGAGTATTATCTAAAGCAGTGGTTCTCAAACTAGGGCCACCACTTGTTCAGGGAAGCGGCGCAGGCTGAGGGATGTGCCGGCCACCCTTCCTGCAGCCCCCATTGGCCTGGAGCGGGGAACCACAGCCAATGGGAGCTGCGATCGTCCAAACCTGCAGACGTGGCAGGTAAACAAACCGACCTTGCCCGCGAGGGGCTTTCCCTGAACAAGCGGCAGCCCTAGTTTGAGAACCACTGATCTAGAGTAGACAATCCTTGACAATTATGAAGATTCTACAATCTCCCTAGGCAATTTATTCCAGAGTTTAACCACCCTGACAGGAAGTTTTTCCTAATGTCCAACCTAAACTGCCCTTGCTGCCATTTAAGCCCCTTGCTTCTTGACCTATCTTCAGAGGTTAAAGAGAACAATATTTCTCCCTCCTCCTTGTAACAACCTTTTATGTACTTGAAAACTATTATTATGTCCCCTCTCACTCTCTCTACGTCAGACTAAACAAATCCAATCTTCAATCTTACCCCAGAGGTCATGTTTTTCTAGACTTTTAATCATTTTTGTTGCTCTTCTCTGGACTTTCTTCAGTTTGTCCACATCTTTCCTGAAATGTGTTGCCCAGACCTGGACACAATACTCCTATTGGGGCCTAATAGCACTGAGTAGAGCGGAAGAATTACTTGTTGTGTCTTGCTTACAACACTCATGCTAATACATCCCAGAATTATGTTAGTTTGTTTCCTTTTTTGCAACAGTGTTATACTGTTGATTAATTTAACTTGTGATCTACTATGACCTCCCAGACCCAGTTCTGCAGTATTCCTTCCTAGGCGTTCGTTTCCCATTTTGTATGTGTGCAGCTGATTGTTCCTTCCTAAGTGGAGTACTTTGCATTTGTCTTTAATTGAATTTCATCCTATTTACTTCAGACCGCTTCTCTAGTTTTGTAGATCATTTTGAATTTTAATACTATCCTTCAAAGCACTTGCAAATCCTCCAGTTTGGTATTGTCCTCAAGTGTTATAAGTGTATTTTTTATGTCATATCTAAATCATTGATGAAGATATTGAACAGAACTGGACCCAGAAATGATCCATGTGGGACCCTACTTGATATGCCCTTCCAGCTTGACTGTGAATCGCTGATAACTACTCTGTGGAAAAGGTTTTCCAACCAGTTATGCACACACACACCCTTATAGTAGCTCCTTCTAGTTTCTATTTCCCTAGTTTGTTTATGATAGGATCATACAGGACAGTATCAAAAATCTTACTAAAGTCGAGATACACCATATGTGCCACTTCTCCCTGTCCATCAGGGCTGGAGACCATGCCTCCTCGCTACAATGCTTCTGGAGTGACTCAGTTCAGAGGAAAATTAGCCAACAGTTGGTGGCTCTACCCAGCAGTCAAGCAAAGCAATACATCAGTCTAAGGGGATCAACTCTCTGGTAGGACAGTGAGCAAAACCATCTGGTTCCTAGTTCAGATGAGTGAGAAACCAATGCAGGTTTCTTGGCCTGAAGGTGGAGAAGCTGCTACCCTGGGGGGTGGGGTGGCAGGGGTAGAGGGACACAGGCCCACCTGCTCCACTACATCCCAGCCCCAGGGCCCTAACAGAGGCAGAATGGTTCCCTGGGTCAGCAGGGAAATCTGTCTGGCTTGCAGTCAGTAACAGCTGAACCCTATTTGGCTTCCCTGGACTCCTTCCTAAACTCCCAGCCGGAATGCCTGGGTTCTGGGGTTGTCATTCATATTTCTGAGGTAAACGGCAAGTGGCAGCCCCAACAACTCCTCGATGTTCCCAGCATCTGCAGCTCCAGCAGTCCCTCTGGGTCTCTGGCACAGTGGCGGTCTCCATCCAGTTCAGTGTCCAAGAGCAGGAGGGAGATGTCCTTCTCCTCTGCCAGATTTCCTCCAACTGAGTTGGAGGGCCTGCTTTTTATACTTCCCGCTCCTGTCCCACCCCTCTGCTTCTGGCAGGGCAGCTGCAGGTATCCCAGCTCTGCCCACAGGGAGTGGTCATGGGTCTCACCCCTCCGTCAGGGTAGGAGACCACGACACCTCACTACACCCCCAATCCACAAGGTTTGTTACCTTGTCAAAGAAAGCTGTTTGGTTGATTTGACACAATTTGTTCTTGACAAATCCATGCTGACTGTTACTTATCACCCTATTGTCTTCTAGGTGTTTGCAAACTGATTGCTTAATTTTTTGCTCCATTATCTTTCTGGATACTGAAGTTAAGCTGACTGGTCTGTCATTCCCTGGGTTGTCCTTATTTCCTTTTTTATAGATAGGCACTATATTTGCTGTTTTCCAGTCCTCTGTAATCTCTCCCATCTTCTATGACTTTACAAAGATAATCACTAATAGCTCAGATACCTGATCAGTCAGCTTCTTGAGTATTCTAGGATGTATTTCATCAGGCCCTGGTGACTTGAAGACAGCTAACTTGTAATATGACTTTGGTCTTCAGCTTTGCTATATTGAGTGATGGTGGTTATACCCACATTAGTAATACCTAGCCGCAAGCAAATTTTAGGTTCTGTTTGAACAAGCAAGAAAATGTTTAGAAGCATATTCTCTGAGTGTCTTAGATCCTCAAACTGGATGAGAAATATTGCAAATAGAGGCTTTGTAACTATATTCTGGCAGCTCCATGTAATGGCCCATTTACATCCCAGGAGTGAGGATGCACACACAGATGGAAAGCAATGAGGAGGAAAAAATGTGAACCAAACTTTTATGAAACTTCACAAAGATTTGGAGGTGGAGCAGAAATATTTGGCAGAGCAAGGTCTGACACTCAACTCAGTGGTATTTCTTTGTTTGTTACCCAATAACTTTGGAACACAGCATGTGGGGAATGCTGGTGATGAAGGAAGCAGAGACCTAGATTGGGGGGAACTGCGTGAGTGAGTGTGGAAGCAGGGACTCAGAGTGGAGATGGGAAGGGGAAAGTGGGGCCCAGTGGGGTGTGAAGGAAGAAGGAGGATCCCGGAAAGCAGGGGAGATAGGGTGGGGGAAATGGGGGCACACAGAGATGCTGTCATGCAGGGAAGAGGTAATGGAGGGTATGTAAAATCCCTTACATGGGGGAGACAGTGCAGAACTCTAATACAGGGGCGGGGGGGGAACACAGGCCCTGACTTGTGCGAGAGGTTGTGGGGAGTTACAGGCTAATGTGAGGTGGCCCACAAGGAGCTTGTTGGATGAGAGGGGATGGAGGTATGCAAGGTCTTGACCAACTGCAGCTATGAATGGTGCAGTCCTCCAAGTTTAGTTTGAAGCAAAGTTTTAGCCAAACTACTTTGCACAAATTAATACAAAAAGTGTAGGGGTTATATGACATGGTAAGCTGATTTTTTCCCCAAACAATGTCACTTGTAATAATAATAATTAATAGAAAATCTTCATCAAATACATTTCCTATGTACAAAAAGCAAAGCCAGAAGGTTCAGCAATACAGCCACATTAAAAACGGGGATAATCATTTCAAGTGTATCGAAACAAGGTACAATTAAGGCTATATTGTCCACACTTCCTCTTCCCCACATTCAAACCCCAACGCTGTGAGTACTGAATAGGAGTGGGATGATTAAAGTGGCTCTCAGGCAGTGTCAACACTAGCTTTCTGTCCACACAGAGAGGCATGCTATCGAAATCTACTCAGAGCTGATTGGGACAGCAAGGTGGCCAAGCCACAGATAGCCACCAGTACTTTATCTTTTATTCCACTACTGCCTGGGTCCTCAGCTTCAAGACACGTCAGGGTCTAGATTAAAAGAGAAAGAAGAAAGGCAGAAGCTGAGAAATGTATGCTGTGTTGCAGCCTCTGACACAGACTCTTTGAGTAATTTAGCATAAATGTGCCTCAGTCTCTTCATCTGTAAAATAGGAATGTAGCGGGGCGGGGTGGTCACCCCGCTCCTACTTGAAGGGGATAAAGTAGCCCACCCCTGGAGAAGGCTGCAGTGGAGAAAGATAGGCTGATTGGAGAAGGAGCCACAGCTGTGGTGAGCTTAATGAGGGTCCAGCTGGCCCTTATAAGAGGACTGTGGGCCAGAAGAAGGACTCTCTCTCTAGCCTTTGATAGAGAAGGACTTGGCTGCCTGGGAAGCTGAGGAGGGTACCTAGAGTGAAGCAGTGCTTGGAGAGAGAGCTGGGGAGCTCCAGCCTAGCAAAGCCTCAGGCTACAGGCTGAGTTAAGGGCCCACAAAAGGGTGCTAGGGCCTCAGAGGGGCAGCCCAGAGATAGGAAGAGGCAGCTGGTCCAACCCCCCCACCCTTGCTGATGTTGAATGGTTTACAGACTGTGGCTGGTCTTCCCCAGGGAGCGGGGGCTAGAAGATCCCTGACAGTAGCCACTGAGGTGAGGTGGGGATAGAGGGTTGGGGTTCCCCTGGGAGGGGAGACCCAAAGTGAGTGAGTACTGCAGTGGGCAGAACTCTTGGGAAAAGGGCACCAGAGTCTGAGAAGGACTTGGGGCCAGCGGCAGGCAAGACATCAGCTGGCAGAGGGTGCTCCAGGGCTGGAAAAGAGCTAATTCCCTGGACAACCAGCAGGAGGTGCCATGCTGGTGAGTCGTTACCCCACCACAAGGAATAATACTTCCCTATCCTTCAAAGTTGTTGTGAGACTTAATTCATTTAGGCACAATTATGCAAAGCTTACTCTCACTAGTAAACATCATTCAGTGTTTCATTGTTCTGTATGCCCCCGAACATAAGTAAAGGCTGCACAACTGGTCATAACATTTATGGTGAACCTGGAGACTTTTGAGTGGAAGGTATAGAATGCAAAGTACTTTCATTAGTGAAAACTGACAAACACAGCCCCAGCCCTGCTCACTAGATGTAAATTAGATCTCGACAATATGATTCAGACACACAATGCACAGGCTGAAGCTGATAGGAGTTCAGGTTTGTTTGCTCTTTTTAAAACAAAACAATGTGGATTTTTGCTAGCGGGTTAGTGATGAAAGGCTTGAAGAAGAAAATTGTTGTGTGCAACTTTTTGTTGAAGATTTTGAGGCCATCTGGTACAAAAGGAGAAGGGAAGAATTCAAAGTACAGAGTGTAGCATGGAAGACAGAGTAAGGAGAGGGGAGGAAGGATAATGGAAGGGATGTTCAGAATAGGGTGCCCAGATGTCCCGATTTTATCAGGACTGTCCCGATATTTGCTTATTTGTGCCATGTCCCAACCTACTTTCGGTTGAGACGCGAATTATCCTGAATTTTGCCTCTTCTCATGGGCGGAGCGGAGCCTGGAGGGGGCTCATGCCCACCCTGCCCCAACTCTGCCCCCTTCTTCCCCCATTGGATCCCTCTCCAAATCCCCTCCCTGGGCTCGTGCCCTTGGCCCCGCCCCCTCACTGCCCCACTGGATCCCTCCCCAAATCCCTGCCCTGACCCCGCCAATTCCCCAAACACTCCGCATTCCTCCACTTCCCCACTCCCTCCCAGGCTTGCGCTGATCCTCTGTATGGCAGTGCAAGTGCTGGAGGGAGGGGGGAGGTGGAGATGGAGCGGAGGCAAGCTGGTGCGGGAGGGCGGGCCATGGAGCTGCGGTGGATGTTTTTTTTTTCCCTTTTTTTTTTTCTGCTGGAGGGAGGGGGCAAGTGGAGATGGAGTGGCGGCATGCTGGTGCAGGGGGGATGGAGGGGTGGAGCTCCAGCAGCTGTTGTTTTTTTTTTTTGCTCTGACCCCTCCCTCCCCCCCACGCGCATCCCGATATTTCACCTGTGTGATCTGGTCACCCTAGTTCAGAAGGAAAATCTGTGAAAAGCATTAGCATTAAGAGGGGAAGCAGGAGGAACTAAGAGCCGAGATGCAGGTGGAGTAGAATTGTGCAGACCTTGAAGATGAGAAGATGCATCTTAAACTTCCTTTGGGAGG
Organism: Chelonoidis abingdonii; assembly: GCF_003597395.2. Taxonomy (NCBI): domain Eukaryota; kingdom Metazoa; phylum Chordata; order Testudines; family Testudinidae; genus Chelonoidis; species Chelonoidis abingdonii. The sequence goes on from NC_133770.1 coordinate 205,169,089, forward strand.
AGAGAGGAAACCACTAAGAGAGGGATGTGACCATGATCAAAATAGCTGAAGAGAGGAGATTTTAGCAGCAGTATTTAAGATCTATATTAGAGATGGATGAGATGAGAAGTCAGATGGTTAGGGAGGAGAGAACTGCAAGAAGTAACAAAAGTAATACGGATTTTAGTGGTTGGAACAGAAAGGAAAGAATAAGTTTCAGAGACGCTGTAGCCCACTTCCTTGAAATTGCACTGCTGCAATATTGTAGGAGAGGCTGTTCAGAGTATATCAAACCTGAACAGAAGCACGAGGTTATGGATGTGTCACAAAGGGGTTGGGTAGCATAATTTCCAATCCAGTTCTGCAGGCTTGGGAGGTTCGACAAGTCTTGCTAAGCTTCATATAAGCAACTGAACTTTTGGATACTTACTGACTTGAACCTCTGAACCACTTGTGTTTCTCCCATATCTTTAACATTGTATCTTTAGAATTTGTTTTTCTCTCTTTAGACTCTGCTCTGAATAGGAAAAAATATTTTCTTTTGAACATTTATTTTCTGTTTGAAGTCCAACTTCATCTCAAAACACATCTGTTTCAAAGATATATCAAAGATGCAGCAGCTTGTGTTCAAGTGGAAATGTATGTATGCAGTCTGTCTGGCCCAGGCTTTAGGAGCCTCAGGGTTTTAAAACCGCTAATATTTTAAATAGACTGATAACTTTAAGCATTATATCTATCTTATGGTGTTTCATTTTGCTTTTTGTCTCGTCTTTTTAGCTCTGCTTACCGATCTGAGAAAGTAAGTGGTAGCTAAGTCACATTTTAAAGGGTGGTAGAAGACAGAGACTTTGGCAGGGATAAGTCTGTCAAGATATAAACTCAAGTTGAATAGTCACTAACAGTAAAGTAACCAATGGAATGATGGAAAAAAGAGGAGAGGTTCCTAATGGAGACCAATGCTGCACTGTACGGATGTTGTGATTGCTGAAGTGAGGGAAGTCGGGGAAAGTCAGGATACAGGAAGTGCCAGGGCCTGGTGAGGGATTGTTGTTGTTATTGATTACTTCCCCAGTACTGAACATTTATGAAAAGGATAATTTAAGAATTCTGGTAGAGAGATAAGAAGAGTTGGGTTGCTGGAGGCAATAGGTAACTGGAGCAGTTCTGAGCTTAGAGAACCATGTAGTGAAGGGAGGTGAAGGAAATTTGAACTTGGAGAAGATTCAGATGATACTGTACTGTACTGTACCATTGCAGCACCCTGTGGAGTGCCATTTAAAACAGGTTGGTTGCTGTGCCCAGAATTTCTATAGTTCTTGTAGAGTGGATAAAAAGAGGACATGTAGTAAAGGGGTCAGAAGAGGATGGTGGTGTTAAGGGCACTGTGAGGAAGGCAACCAGAATGGGGACTGCGAGCAACTGCTCCCAGCCAAGGGGGAGCCCTGGGTCAGCCCCGCATCCAGAGACATCTAGCTGCTGCTGCTGTTGCTATCTTTGTTCAATTTGTCCAAGGAGATCGCAAGTTTGGCCAGGGACCAGAGTTTGGGAGGGCAGCCTGCTGCAGTGAGTGGCTCACTGGTCCTGGAGGGGAGGATAGGGCGCAGCTTTCCCAGGTGGGGCACAGCTGCCACTGCTGCTGAAGGAGTCTGGTGCTGGTGCTCCTTGCTGGCCACAGCCTCCTACAGGATTTGGCTTCCCTGGCAGGGGAAAAGGGAGTTGGTGCAGCCAGGAGTTGGGGGCAGTTGGGCTGATCTGGACGGGATCTGGATCTGACAGACTTGGGTGTTGAGGACTACAGGTACTGGAGGGAGTACGGGGTGGAGGATGGGGGAAGGCAGGACAGGGGTGAAAAAGGTGATTGGAGGAGGGAATTGGTTTGGCAATGGGGAATTAGGAGTAGTTTCAATAGATGGGTTTACTGAGGAATGCTTGATTGAGATTTAAGCACTTCATGAGATTTGTGCTGGCCCTCTACACACAAGTTGTATTTCACTCAGGCAATTATTCTTGCAGACAATCCCAACAAAGGGCTTTACTGAATGGCATAGTTTAATTCTGTAATTGGGGAACCCTCCTGTCCTCCTATTTGAAATTCTGAACAATCTAGAGATCAACAGGTATTTGCAGGAGTTAGCCAGTAAATAATTCTGAACAACAAACCAATTCAAGAAAATGTAGCTCTGTTCATGGACAACTCTCAAAGAGGAAAAAAAGGAAAATGTATTGACAAATAAATCAGAATGTATATGCCCTGCTCTAGTTGAGAATACTACTTTACACTTAAGTTATATAGCCCCTTTCATCCACAATTGTTTCACTACTTTCTCAGACTATCTATTACAGACTGGATGTTTCAGGTACTTTTAAGAACAGATTCAAAATGAGAGAGATTTTCTATCTGGTATTCTGATGTTTCAGTGCTAGTCCTCTTGGATTCTAATTACATGTGATTTTTTCAGAGATGATTCAGAATCTGAGAGTGACTTTCAATTTTATATTACTTTTTGAGGTACATATCAATTCTTCAGCTAACTCTTCCTTTTCCTTCCTAGGAACTGTGCTTGGTTATAACCATTGCCATTGTTGTCAGGTACGAAAATTGCAGTTCAACTTATAGAAGTAGAATGAGCCCATTGATCCTTTCTTGGTACAGTATTTGATCTGCGTGTTTCAATTTGGTCGCTCAGTCAGCTGGAACTTTCAGTTTTAAAATGTAAATAAGTCCAAGTCTTCTCATGAGTACGTTGGCCATTGGTGTCTGAAACAAACTCCATGCTCCTTTTAGTTTTTCAACTGAGATTTTTTTCCTTTAAGAAAGTTTGATTTGAATTAATGTTCTTTTTAAATGATTTAATTAAATAACTCACTGTAAAACTGTTATTTTTTTCCATGGAAAGGTGATGGATAGTCGAGGCATAATCCCCTCTCTCCATAGTTTCCCTCTCCCTTTACCCACTCCCCATTCTTATTCCAACAGTTCTTTCCTTATCCCCACTTCAACCCAAGTTTCCTTCCTCCCCTAACCACTCTAACATTAAGTTTTAGTCATACTAAATATATAATCAAATATCTTCAAAAAATACTAGTTGGAACTAGCACAGTGTATGCTTATGCTGCCTCTGAAAACTATGGTACATCTCCTTACCACTCCATCCCTAAATCTTTTCTCCGTGTTTGTCTTTAAATTGTAAATCTTCCTCCAGGCTGTACTGTATCACAGTGGTTGCCCAAAACCAATATTTTTTTAACTTAAATTTAGCTAGAATTCTAAACTTTTCTTTAAATAACATTTATTAATTATGATGATTTTACTGACCATAATTCCAATGACTTCACTGGAGCTATATCAGTTTTCACCAGCTGAGAAAATGGTCCAATGTCTTTTAAGCTTTAAGAATATGTGGAATCTTTCATTGACATCAAGATTGTAAAGTTTCAAGTATTATTCTATTGGGAAACATACAACAGCTTTCATCTGACATCCTCACACTGACTTTAGCCTGTCAACTATAGGGAAAAGTGAGCATATTTCTTTTAAAATGTTCCTTTTCTCATTTCCCTCTCAGAATACTTGCTTGATCCTGAGTGGATAAAAAGGATATTCAACCAATCTCAGTGCATCTAAACTCTACCAAACACTAGATCCTGTGCTGTAGCAAGGACATATTCAATTCAACTGATAGGCGAGAAGGGGCAAACATTTGCCAGCCTCCACCATAATTTAGAGCAGCCTTGAGGATGCTTTAAATTATGCATAGTTACACATGATCCCATGATCTGGCAACTAGAAATAGTTGGACTGCAGAGGTGCAACCTCCATGCAGCCACACAGTCTCCCCGATCACAATCTCTATGTTAGGGGGTATGAAGAAGGATGGCATAGAGCCCCTCTACCAGCTCTACAATATCTAGGGGTTCCCTTTACTGTGAGCAGTCTGGATAAGATATAATGGGAGCTGGATCCAGGAATTTATTTTTCCAGCTCTGAGTGCCAATCCTACCAATGGGCTTAGTAAGATTTACCCCACTTCTTCTTGTTAATAATGGCCTGGTAGAGCACTTTATTCTAAATTGGTTGAAAATAGCTTCATTTGGATCAACTGTACTGTACCGTGTTGGAACAATTATTGTAACTGAAGTCTTTATCATACACTTACTATTCAGAAAAGGTAATGAGCTTAAAAAAGCTGGTGCTCACTGGGGGATAAATTCTGCTTAAGGATACATCTCTGATCTTAGTTCAGCAGCTTCACTCTCAAGTTTCTTTGGAAGAACCTCTGCTTGGAATCCTGATGGCTCACTGTTCCATCTTCAGAAAAGATACTCACTTGCTTAGATTTCCTCAAGCAGCAAATTTATTCACTGAGTTCTGAGTTGTAGAAAACAAAATAAAAAGCAATTTTGGTGTATGTCAACATCCAGCTAGTGGATGGGGGTGATGAGCCATGCACTTCCTGCTCACCAGGAGTAGAAGTTCATAACATATTTGAAAATTAATGTTGAACTAATATTGTTTTGGCATATTTTCTTGTTCTCCTTTTAACTGTTTCAAACCTGATCTAAATTGCCATCTTATCCCCCTTGCTAACATTCTGGATTAATTGTATACCGTTGCCACTGCAAAAACAGAATGTCTGTAACTCTCCTCTGTCTGATGATGACCACACTGAAATTTTGACCTTACCGTCATGCAACATGGGTGCAAACAAGGGAGGAGTTTACCCCATTGTTTTCACTGTGTCTAGCAAACACGAAACGTACAGTCACCTTAACCAGCTATCTTTTTCCTTTAACTAGCTTGTCATAGCTCTGGTTGGGCTCTCTTTGCCTGCTGTGCACCAGATTGTTGTGAAAGGAATCCAAACATCTGGATCCCCATGGATTTTAAGCTTCCTTGGGTCTCAGCAGATTGCAGCACTATTCCCTCCTTTGGTCTCTCTGGGACATTTCCTATGCACCAAGCCTCAGTTCTTTGTCCCTTCACAAAAAGAGTCCCTAAACCCACCTGCCTAAGGCATCCAGAACTAATGCTGACACCCAATATACCTCAGAACCTTAAACACACTCTCTCCCATAATCACACAGATGCTATGAGCCTATTGGTTATAATTTCGCTTTTCAGGAGGCATGAGGTAGATGTAACGTATATAACAGAGACACTTTGCACAGGATTCTAACACCATTTCTCTTTGATATAATCACACAAAAAGTGTACAAATCATTTAGAAAACTAGTAACATCCTAACCACAATTCTGCTCACAAGCTAACCCGTCCTTTAGGATTCTTAGGGCATTTGGGTAGGCAGGCAGGGTCTCCTGCTTCATTAGGCTGGTACGTGCTGGGTTCCTTCTCTCTCATGGAGTCTTTCAGCCCAGCTTTCTCTCTCTGTCCTTGACTGGTCTATGCCCTTGCGCTCTCCTGCCCAGTGTTTCCTGTTCCTATGTGTATCTGAGTCTTCCTAGTTCATATCTCCCACCACCACCACCTGAGCTTCCTTGTTCTATACTTGTAATTTTCCACTGTCTCCACTTCCTCCCTTCCTTCAGACAGGAGGGGAAAGTGACTTCTCATAGCTTGAACAGAGCCATTATCCCAGGGTGCTTCACTCTGAATAATCAGTCACTGAGTTCTAACAACCCACCATTGTCCCTGGTCTGGCAGAGATATGACATAGCCTTACCACCAATAACCGAATCCACATGCTTGTAGACAAATACTTTTATGATAAAGCAATTTTCATATCAACAGTTCCACAATATCAACCAGAGTTTGAGTTGTCCAGACAGACTTTCCCAAAACAGCACATAGCTTTTCCCTAACTTCCTGTTTCTCCCACCACACTTGCTTTCAGTCTTTAGTTTTGGTGTATGCTGTCTTCATTAAACTCTTCCCCACTCCCAAAAGTCTAACAAATTGATGTACCAATGGCTTTCACTGAACTGATGATGATGGCTTTTTCTATTCTTGACATGAATTTTCTAGGCTTCACTGAAATGTAGCAGTGATGTATGAAATACTCTTATGTGTGTAAGAGACGGTGTGCCTTTGTGTAGGGAGGTGTATATATTTCCGCATGTGTGCATACCTGTGTGAATAAAATTTGCCGCCTAACTTTTTACTTTTATTCCATTTGCCGGCTTGCACACAAAAAAATTGATGACATAAACTGTGTATTCATTTCATAACAAGTTTTTAAAAGAGAAGGGAACTCTAAAAAAAAGTATTATTTCCTAAAGTGAATTTTGTTGACTAGTAATTGCAGAAAAGCCAATGGATCATACGTTTCTCCCCACCTTTGTCTAGCTACATTATAAACTCTTTGTTGTAGACTCTCTCTTTTTATGGGCTTGACTACACTTGAAATTTCAAAGCGCTGTCGTGGGAGCGCTGCCGTGGGAGCGCTTTGAAGTGTGAGTGTGGTCGCAGCACCAGCGCTGGGTGAGAGCTCTCCCAGCACTGCACATACTCCACCTCCTCATGGGGATTAGCTTGCAGTGCTGGGAGCCGCGCTCCCAGTTCTGCGGCACTGCTTACACTGGCGCTTTACAGCACTGTATCTTGCAGCGCTCAGGACAGTGTTTTTTTCACACCCCTGAGTGAGAAAGTTGCAGCGCTGTAAAGCGCCGGTGTAGCCAAGGCCTATGTATATGTCCAGCACCTACCATCCTGTAGCCCCAATCTTAGTTAGGGTCTCTAGGCACTAAACAACTATTGTAATAAATAATGTGGAAGTACGTGCGTTAGTGCATGCCAGATGTGTACATATGAATTCATGTGTATTTGCAAGTAGGTGTGGGAGTCTGTTTTTACAGATTTATTTACATGGGAATCTGGACAGGTGTGCATTTCTGTGGTTGTGCTCTATGGATTTGTACTTGGTCTTCAGGAGTGGGCCTTCCATGGACCCACTGAAGCTGTGATAATGTGTGGTCCTCATGCAGGGAGGAGGAGATGGAGTGAGCTGGGGAGGGGCCTCAGGGAAGGGACAAGGAAGGGGATGGGCAGGGGTGTTTGGTTTTCTGAAATTAGAAAATTGGCAACCCTAATTCCATACCAACCCAGATGAAGCTGCCCTTGGACTAGCACTGTAAGTGTCTTTCACTAGATCCGCATTTGCTCATTCTGCAAGTGGAGAGGAAATCTGCTGGTAAGTAGGATGGCTTATAGAGAAGTACAGAATAGGAGTTTACCTTTCTGTGCAAGTTTTTCAATCAAGTTCTGAAACATGTTGCATATTATAAGAGTAGTCTCAACCTCTATGGCTATATTTGGACCCTGGTGTGTGTACAATGATAGCAACCTCATGAACCAAGGAGATGGATGCCTATGAATCCACCAAGCACATAGTCCTTTTCCTACCAGTCCTGGTGTGTACTCTTCCACTGTTTGGGATTACATTGTGCCAGTCATAAATCTTCAGCCCATGTGATTAGAAGATATTTCTTCAGGGAGGAAGAATAGATTTGTAGCTAAGGTCTGGGTCTTGGGTAATCTGGGTTCCATTGCTATCTTGGCTGCAAATCACCTAATCTCTGTCTGCCTCAATTCCCCATCTGTAACATGAGGATAATACACCTGTACCCCAATATAACACAAATTCAGATATAATGCGGTAAAGCAGCACTCGGGGGGGGGGGGGGGGGAGAGGCTCCACACTCAGGTGGATCAAAGCAAGTTTGATATAACGCGGTTTCCCCTATAATGCGGTAAGATTTTTTGGCTCCTGAGGACAGCATTATATTGAGGTAGAGGTGTATTTCCTTTCTCTCACCCTTTGTCTGCCTTATCTATATAGATTGTGAGGTCTTAGAAGCCAAAAGTGTCTCTTACTATATGTACGCACCATTATAAGTGGAAGAGGGGCCTCTAGAAGCTACAATAATAACAAAGCAAAAAAGAGTCCTGTGGCACCTTATAGACTAACAGACGTATTGGAGCATGAGCTTTCGTGGGTGAATACCCACTTCGTCGGATGCACCCGCAAAGATGCTCATTTGACACTATTGCAGCTGTGCCATGGGTGGTCTCTGTGTGGCTGCTGCGTGAAATGCATTCAGCAGGGATCAGGCCCAACACAGTCATGCTTTCATGCAGCTGACTACTTATTTGCAACAAATATAGTTTATAAAGAACAGTTAGATGTCACCATCAGGAAAATAGCCAGGCAGAGTAACAACTACAGTCATGGCACCAGGAGTGGTAATCATCTGTATGATAATCTTTGCACAGTTGTAATGAATGGTCTTTACTGAGCTTTGCTTACATAATGACATAATTATCTAATAAGCGCCCTTTCAAGTTATTTCCTCTACTTTTCTGACTCATCCACAGCATTTTCCTTCCAAAACTTAAGGAATCGTGTAATCTGATGAATGCTGTCCCCACTACACTATGCTTTGTGGAGTGATCAAAATAGGGACAGGAGACTGGAAGACCGAGACAGGAGACTCTTTTCTATCTCCGCCACTCACCCTTGTTTTTCCCTGTCTCCTCTTTCTTAAAGAGAATCAAGATGTTAGAATCCAGATGTCAGAAGGGATAAATATATGTGAAAAGCAGAAGGAGACAATGGGCATTGACTCAGCTAGCTAACATTAAGAGACTTCAGTGGAAATACACACAGTCCCTTCTTTAAAGGAACTGTGTTCCTTTTAATGGCTCAGATTTTACACACGGTTTAAGCCATTGTTCCATTTCTTTGTTCAGTTAGGCAAAGGTTTCCCCGTCCTTACTTGTGCATAATAGATCAGAATAATACAGTGTTACGCTTGTAGCCTTTCCTGATAAGGCAGTTGCACCGGCTCTAGCAGTCTCATAATGTGATAGTAAGGTTTATCGCTTGAACTAATCAGAACACATTTCCTCATTGTTGAAGGATTTGCACTTTCTGTTAAACAGCATATTGATTACAAAATTGCTCTTTTCATGCAAAATACATTTAACGTTCTGATCCCGTCATATTTGAATGACAGTACTCTGTTTCCTTAGTGATGCTCTGATGTTGGTTTCTGGTGATTCCCACTTGCTGTCTCTTTCTCATAAACAGATTAGGGTATCTAGATGCTCAGAACCACTGCAGAATTCTTTCACACCTTCGGTTTGAATTAAAGGACTACTGAGGCTTTCAGCTCCCCACTAAAATATTACTGACATTTTATAAACTCATGAATATTGCAATTCTTATACTATTAGGGAAACATACACATAGTTGCTTATATTAAAAGCAAAATAGATTATGTTATTGTTTATAATATATTTTTTTAAAAATACAGCAGCCTGACTTTAAAAAGTGAAATAATTGCCACAAGAAAATTAGAATTGGGTGATTTAGAAAACATGTTAAGACTCAAGCTTAGTTAAAGCAAACAAACAAACAACTAACCAAAACCCTCCATGAAACCCTTATCCGCGTTCAGCTTAGTATCATCTGGAAGCAAACATTTCTTCCTTGCTTTCTATCTAGAGATGTATATGGTCACTGTTACAAAAGAACCTGGCCATTCTCCAGTACTTAAAAATAGATATAATAATAATAATCACACTCTTGTTCTCTCTTTTTCTTCTGAGCATGTAGGAGAAATAGTTCGAGTTAGTTTATGCAGTCCTTTTAGTTTCTTTTAATTATTTGTCTGAGTGGATATACTTGATATGCGTATGAAGAAATTGAGGAGAAAGAGAAGTTAAATGAGCTTTTCATCTAGGACCAGAGCCAAAGCCTAATGAAGTCAGTGGGAATTTGATCCAGAGCATCAAAGAACTCTGGATTACCCTTAGTTCTGGAAGTGATTAATGGTTAGTTCCATGTTTGTTCTTAATTGTTATGGAATTGAATTCCATAGCCTAGGTCCAGGTCCTGTGATAGATTGGTCTCCTGCACTCATAACCCTCTGCTTCTTGGTCAATAGTTTCATTGTTCTAGTGCAGTGGTTTTCAACCTTTTTTCATTTGCAGACCCCTAAAAATTTTCGAATGGAGGAAAATGCAGCCGGGAGAGACTCCAACGCAGCTGGAAGGCAGTGAGACACTACACTGCTAAAAATTGTATGTAGAGATCTGTATCTTTATGCACCTAAGCAGGGCTCACCATTTACACTGCTATTTGTACCTATTCTAAGCGGGAATACAATGTATGTACTGTACATGCCACCATAAGGAGCATAGGCACTAACTCCGTGGATGCCCCAGAGCTGGAACACCCACAGGGAAAAATTGGTGGTGCTCTGCACCCACCGGCAGCTCCCCACCTCCTCTCCTAAGTATGCTGCCATGTCCTGCTCCGTCCCTCTCCTTCCCAGCGCTTGCTCTGTGAAACAGCTGTTTCTCATGGCAAGAGCTGGGAGGGAGGGGGGAGGAGGAGGAATGTGGTGTGCTCGGGGAAGAGGCAGGACTGGGGCAGGGATCTGGGGAAGGGCCCAATAGGGGCAGGGAGGGGCAGAGTCAGGGTGGGGCTAGGGGCAAGGTGGTGTGAGCACCCACTGGCGTCAACGAAAGTTGGCACCTGTGCTAAGGAGTATGCAGTGTGGACATAGCTTAAGGCTGAAATCCGCTTCCCCTGGTTTGGGACAGTGTCTCTGATGCAAGAGACTTTCCAGTCTGCATTAGCACTGAGGCTCCCCCCCAACAGCTGAAATTACTGAGAGCTATGCCAAATGATAGGATCTCAAGACATCCCAGAGGGCACAATGCAGAGCCAAGCGGCCAGCCAGCCAGCAGAGCGGAACGACTGGCAGAGCAAAGTGGCAAGTGGTCTGCAAGGCGCTGATACCTGAGTGAGAGCCCAGACAGCAGAGCGATCAATGTGCCTCCCCAAACCCCTGATAGGTTGAGAGGTGAACTCATGCAGATGTACCCCTGAACTCTAGGTCTTCACTGACCAAGGACAACAACTGTGAGTGGGGTACAGTGGACAGAGAAGGGAGAGACATGTTAAAGGAATTTTTGATTACTGGACTTAAGAACCTGAGATAAAAGGACAATGCCAAATGAACTCTGAGTTGGGTGTTTTGCTCACGAGTTTATGCTTATGAATTCTGCTTGCAGCGTTTTCCCAAGTTAATGCCTGGTTACTTTCCCCCTTTTTATTAAAAGTTTCTTTTCTACATGCAGATCTTGGCTGATACAGAGAAACGAATGTGCTGTAAAATATTTAGATTATTTAGAACGTACCAGAAAGAATACTAGTACAGTCAGGTCAATATCTCAGGTTCCACAAAGTTTTGTCCTGTTTTGGTAGCTATGGGAATACAGTTATACTAACTTGGTTTTCAAGACACTATAACGACTTTCAGCATATGAACTAAAGAAGATGGAACTCCCATGTGTTTTTCCAACTTTGATATGTTTCATTTTAACCAAAGCACCTCAAGCATCCAATATGCGTTCTTTTTCTTCTCACAGTACTTCTGTGTGCAATTCCTTTCAGATCATGAAATGCAAAATTGTTTAGCTTGTTCTCTATAGAAGAAAGGAGGGGAAAGAAAAAAATAGTATACTGTTTGTATTGCGGGGTACAAACTTTGGAAGCCTGGGAACTATATTTCTGTGTAGGTTTGCCAGATGTCGTATCATAAATGAGAAAAATCAACTATAAACAGATGGTCTCATTGTTCTTTGAACTTCAGTGGTCTACTGCTAGTCTGCTTCCCCTTGATTGCCTTTGTAAGTTTGTCTTTAAAGTTTAAAGTCTTTAATCTTTCAAATTCTACCCTGGCACTCCTCTGTGTGACACACAAACTAGATGAGAGAGAGAATAAGGCAGACCTCTCTTTGAACTGTGGCAGCACTCCAGTATGCATGAAATGGTAGCTGTTTTGTGGAATTAAACTTCAAATATTGATTAAAATTAAAGCTGCTGAGAAATGAAGCCCAAATTTAAAAATTGAGCTGCCACAGGGAAATGAATTAGGACTTCACAGTCTCTGCTAGAACTTTTGTCATATTTGTTCTAAATCCTTGTCTGCAAAATTTAAACTTCAGCCTAGCCCTCAGGATCCATCTGTGGAGAAGACTGGCATCACAGATTTAGAGGAGAGATTTTCAAGCACCTATGGTAGCACAAATCCAATTAACTTTTCTTGGAATTGTGTTCCTAAATCCCTTAAGTACTTTTGGAAAATCTTCCTTCTGCTCAATAGCTATTGATTAATTGATTATTGGCTAGGATAATGACAGCATTGAGCCCTTAAAAATAAAAGGAGACATTTTCTGTGAAAGGAGCTGGGTATGATTTTAATTTTTATGTAGTGGCACCATATCTACTTGTCCTTTTGCAGCTTACTTGGGATAACTCTTAAGGTTAAAAGCATTTTCTCTTCTATAGCATGGAAATTAAAGGACAAACCTGAATCTAAAGGAGAAATCTTTTTTTTTTTTAATATAAGCAGCTTTCTGTGGTCATTTGATTTTCTGATGGACTACCCATACAGGTAGAGATGCCAGCTCTGCAGAAGTCCTGGAATATGTTCTGATTGACTTGAGCCCTTAAATAGAGCTGATCTATTGCCTGTGAATGCATCAGATTGGAAATTGATGCCGTTTTCCAGAGCTACCCTTAGCATTTTGGATTGGCTTATGACACCAATTCATTCCCACCCCTGGAAACTTAACTGACTCCTGTCCACCCTGAGTAAAGCACTGGGGGTTGGAGGAACTAAATGAAGGGAATCTTTGGATAACCACTAACCTCCTTCCAGAGGAGAAGCAGACACCAGCTGTTTGCGTGGCATCGTGCATAGTTTCCAATTTAAAAAAAAATTTCAAGGGTTGGTTCTACAAATAAGCAGGTGATGCCAGGCCCCTGGTTCTGAGAAGATTTTGTCCTTTCTTGTGAATGTTATTACTTCTATAATGGTCTACAAACATTCATCAAGAGAGTCCTGTGAAGCAGAGATGTCCTTTTACACTCATTTTGCAGAATAGGAAAACAAAGATTGAAAATGTGGGCCTCAACTTTTCTCACTCAATAGGCTAAAATTGGGTACCTATACCCATAATTAGTCATTTAAACTCCCATTGCTTTCCAAAGTGATTTGACCTAAGGCTGCTTAAGAAGTCTTTATCAAAACCAGGGTAAGCACACAGGAGTCTCTTGCTCTGAATTCTGTGCTGAGTTCATTGTACCAAGCTGTCTCTTTACACTACTGAGCTACCCTCCCTGTATGTCCAAAGGTCAAAGCAGAGGAGCCCTCGGAGCTCAGTGTGGCAGCCCTAGCACCATCAGCACAAAACTGGCCAAATTTTACTATTTCACACCTATCCTCCTGCCTGAAGTTCATGCATGGGACATAACCAAGATTCAAATATGGCCTGTGGTTTGCTTGACTATTTCTTTCATTGTAGAGACAAGCTGGGTGAGGCAGTATCCCTTTTATTGGACCAACTTCTCATGGTGAAAGACAAGCTTTTGAGCTACACAGAGCTCTTTTAGTTTCATGATACTCCTTTTCTCTTCCCATCTTCTGGGTTTGTTCGATAATCACTCAAACTGCATGCGCAAGCTTGCTTGTGTAAGTAAACTAAAATTGCATCCTCGTATTACTTTCATTAAAAAGTACTAACAATTACTTTTTATCTAACCAAAACCACCTTTTTCCTTCAGCAAAGACTGCAATGTTTATCTATGAAAAGAGAACAGAGATGAAGCTTTTCAGTTTTTAAATTCTTTATGCAGGGCAGCTTACTTGGACTTTGGAAATTTAAAAAAAGAGCGGCTAAACTGGTCCCTGTTACACCTATGTCATCCCACCAGCAGTGTTCTGCAAGTGTAACTAAGCTCAAATTTAGCCTGAGGAGTATAGATGTGCAGAGGACATTCTTTTCAAGGAAATATTATTTCATTTATACCTCTACACTATTTTGAAAGTTAAACATAACAAAGACTTAAGAGACCAAATTCTGCTCACAGGCAGGAGTGTTATAAGACAAGTGGAAATTTCATCTTGGGAAAAGTTCCACTTCATATTGATCTACTGTTGTTTGCAGTATTGATTCTTGCACCATGCCCCTCCTATTTGCATGATGTAAAGTATATTGGTTGGGGAAACACAAAAGAAGTAGCCCCTTGACTCATTTAGAAATCAGCCTAATTTAAAAATATTAATAATGGTACATATCATTTTTACAGCACTTCCATCTAAAGGTCTCAGGCCAATTCATCAGCACTTGAGTCATCAAGTTCATTTACCATACCTATCTCTTGTGGTAGAAGCCACAAAGATTCATTTAAGAGAAACCTTTGACAAATATGACCCATGGTGACACAGGCTTAATAGGGATTGGATTAATACTGCATGTAGAAGAAGTGCTAATTTTTCAAGTAGACTAATATTGATCTTGAAACAATAGTTCTTATCATTGGCTTTGAGTAAGGGATAGAGTAAACTATCCACATTCCTAGAAAACGAAAATTTGGCAGCCAAACCAATTGATATTCTGTGTAATTCTGCAAATCAAAGTATGTTTATCTTCCCAGTGGGACATAAGTAGCTGAAATGGCTGACCTGTTGTCATAAACAGATAGTTGAGGGTTAATGTCTCTTTCACCTGTAAAGGGTTAAGAAGCTCAGTGAACTTGGCAGACACCTGACCAGAGGACCAATCGGGAGACAAGATACTTTCAAATCTTGGTGGAGGGAAGTCTTTATGCTGTTTTTTTTGTTCGTTGTTCTCTCTTGGGGCTAAGAGAGGCCAGACGTGCAACCAGGTCTTTCTGCAATCTTTCTGAAACAGTCTATCATGTTCAAAATAGTAAGTACTAGCTAGAAAAGGCGGATTAGTTTTATGTTTGTTTTCTTACCTTGCAAATGTGTATTTTGCTGGATGGATATTTTACCTCTGCTGTAACTTGTATCCTAGGCTAGGGGGGAGGGAGTCCCTCTAGTCTATATAAGCTGAAGACCCTGTAAACATTTTCCATTCTAATTTTACAGAGAATTTTTACTTTTTCTTTCTTTAATTAAAAGCTTTCTTTTTTAAGTACCTGGTTGATTTTTTTCCCTTGTTTAAGACCCAAGGGGATTGGGTCTGAACTCAGCAGGGGGAAAGGAGGTGGGGAGAAGGTTAATTTCTCTCTGTTTTAAGATCCAAGGAGTTTAGATCAGTGTAACACTCAGGGTAACCCAGGGAGGGGAAAGTCTGGGAGGGGGAATGGTTTATTTCCTCTTGTTTTAAGACCCAAGGGGTTTGGGTCTTGGGTCCCCCAGGGAAGGTCTGGGGGGACAGGGAGTGTACCAGATACTGGAATTTCTGATTCGTGGCAGCGCTATCAGATCTACACTAGGAATTAAGCTTAGAAGGGTACATGCAGGTCCCCACTTTCTGGAAGCTAAAGTTCAAAGTGGGAAAGATACCTTGACACCTGTAGATGAACATTAACAGAAAAATAAATTTTCCCTGTCTCTACAGATGGGATAGAGTCATGCCTGATCTTATACTCATTTGAAAAGAATTGATTTGTCTTCCTAAACACTAGTTATGTAGCCTTACAATTCAACTTGGTTTCCAGTGCCTTCAACTATTTGATTCTAATGCTTGTTCCTTCCAGAAATACTGTGAGAACACTAAATATCTTATCTTTTTATAAAATACTATCCCACATCATCCAGACAATGCCGTATGCCACTCCCAGGATTAGTTCATCCTTTACACCCGTGGTAAATTAGGTAAGAGATGATATTTTCCTCTGTTTTTAGTTTAGCGACCAGGTGAAGGGTTTCAAAATGTACTGTCTCCCTTTTGAGAGTAAAAAGGAAAGCCTCATTCTTGGAATTTTATCCATAAAGTCACTGGTGTTCAGAAGGTTTAAACTGTTAAACCTCCATGGCATATTCTACCTTTGTTCCACTAACTTCCCTGTATGTTTTCCCTGAAGGCTGAGTGCAGAATATGATCTTGAAGGGGAAACAGGGAGAACTGTCATACAAAGCAGAAACAGCTTTTAGAAGGATGAGCCATAGCACATAGAGAGGCAAACTGGGTGCTCACCGTCTTGAAAGAATAATTGACCAGTGATGAAATTGGGCATGAGAGGGGAGAAAGGGAGTGAGTGACTGGAGATGAAATGAAGGTGGGAAATCCCCCTCAGTCTTTTCCTCAAAGTTACACTTTGCCCCCTTCCATTTTTCTATGGTTCAGGTCTTTACCCACTGAAACACGTGATTTAAAAGACAATACTATGTGTTAACACTTTCCATTTCATCACTTGCTATTTTTCTTCCATTCAAACTCTCAAAAAACAAAAACATATTTTAAAATCTAAAAATAAAACCTATGATATCCATTATGTAAAAGAAAGCTTTGAGGTGCTGTAACAGCTCAGTGTGGTGCACAAACAAAGAGTTAAGACAGGTCTATCACAGAAAATTAAGTCGGCTTAACTTTGTCACTCACAGGTGTGAAAAATCCATACCCCTTGAATGGCACAGTTAAACCAGTCTAACTTTCCATCAACCTAGCTGTTGCTCTCAGGGAGGTGGATTACTTACACCAATGGGACAACCCCTCCACCTGTGTAGGTAGTATCTACTCAGAACTTCTACAGAGATGCTCCTGCAGTAGCGCAGCTGTGTCTCTATAGCATTTCAAGTGCAGACAAGCCCTTAGAAACTATATCAAAGAAAGAAAAGCTTTTTAACTTCAGCTCTTTTTTATGATGTGGCAGAAAGGGAACATATGACAGGCTTTACTCCATGGATAAAATCAGCTCCATGTAGAAGGCCTATGCACCACTTACGGCCAATGTCAGCCCTGTTTTTAGAGCCTACATTGAACTTAAATGGTGTACTGCCCTTGTACTACCACTCTACATAGCAGTGAATTTCACTGTGTGGGCAAAACTTTGCACACCATAGCGGTGTTTATCTCTCCCATGGATGAAAACTTCCTAGCAAATGATAATGGATTAATAAAAGCCTTCTTCAAACATATCGTGCTTTTATTTGTATTGCATTGTACTGATTTAACTATTTTTAAAATATCCAGAGTCATTTCAAATCAAATAGTGTATAGTGTCAAATTTTCATTTTTAAATAGAAATTACAACTTGATTAACGTCATTGTACTAAAGCTTGTCCTATTGCTTAGCTAATGCATTTAAGACAGAAGTAGCTCAGGAACAATGGGTAATGTATGCATGACAGCTATATTTTGCATCCTGTGACTAAGATTTGCATACGTGTGAGAGTTAAGAAACTAAACTAAATAAATGTAATATTAAAATGCAAAACTCTCCATAAGCTATGAATATTGGAAATGGAATTTTGACACTACTTGTTGAAAGGCTTCTATTAAAAGCACATTTGAATTTCTCACCTACTGTATATTTATAAAATACAACCATAAAACTTAACAAAGTTTTTCATGATGGAAAGGCACCTACTGGAGGACTTTCACCACAGTAATCCCAAGTTACTGAAAGCTCTTCTGAAGATATAATACAGAGTGAGGGGGTAATTTAAAATCTCTTGACCTCTTAATAACAGGTGTCAGAGTATCAGCCATGTTAGTCTGTATCCACAAAAAGAACAGAAGTACTTGTGGCACCATAGCCCTGGTCTACACTACGAGTTTAGGTCGAATTTAGCAGCGTTAGATCGATTTAACCCTGCACCCGTCCACACGACGAAGCCACTTTTGTCAACTTAAAGGGCTCTTAAAATCGATTTTGGTACTCCTCCCTGATGAGATTAGCATGAAATTGACCTTGCAGTGTCGAATTTGGGGTAGTGTGCATGCAATTCCATGGTATTGGCCTCCAGGAGCTATCCCAGACTGCTCCACTGTGACCGCTCTGGACAGCACTTTCAACTCAGATGCACTGGCCAGTAGACAGGAAAAGCCCTGCGAAGTTTTGAATTTCATTTCCTGTTTGGCCAGTGTGGCAAGCTCAAAGGTGACCATGAAGATCATCAACACAGATGACCGTGCAGTCCCAGAATTGTAAAAGAGCTCCAGCAGGGACTGAATAGGAGGTACGGGATCTGATCGCTGTATGGGGAGATGAATCCATGCTATCAGAACTCTATTCCAAAAAACAAAATGCCCAAACATTTGAAAAAATCTCCCAGGGTATGAAGGACAGAGGCTATAACGGGGACCCGCAGCAGTGCCGTGTGAAACTTAAGGAGCTAAGGCAAGCTTACCAAAGAACCAGAGAGGCAAATGGACGCTCTGCATCATAGCCCCAGATATGCCGCTTCTATGATGAGCTGCATGCCATGCTAGGGGATGCCTCTACAACTACCCCGGCCCTGTGCTTGGTCTCCATCAATGGATTCTCACGCAACAGGGATGCAGATTTGGGGGACAAGGAAGATAGCGTACAGCATGCAAGTGGAGAAAATGTTTTCCCCTACAGCCAGGAACTGTTTGTCACCCTGGAGCCAGTATCCTCCCAACCCACCCAAGGAGGGCTCATGGACCTTGTAGATGAAGAAGGGACCTCTGGTGAGTGTACCTTTTGTAAATATTGTACATGGTTTAAAAGCAAGCGTGTTTAATGATTAATTTGCCCTGAAGAACTGGGATGCACTCGCGGCCAGTACAGCTATTGGAAAAGTCTGTTAATGTGTATGGGGATGGAGTATAAATCCTCCAGGGAGTTATCAGTGAAGCTCTCCTGGATGTATTCCCAAAGCCTTTGCTAAAGATTTCTGGGGAGGGCAACCTTATTCCATCCTCCATGGTAGGGCACTTTACCACGTCAGGCCAGTAGCACGTAGTCTGGAATCATTGCATAACAAAGCATGGCAGTGTATGGTCCTGATATTTGCTGGCATTCAAACAACATCTGTTCTTTATCTCTCTGTGTTATCCTCAGGGAACTGATATCATTCATAGTCACCAGGTTGAAATAGGGGAATTTTATTAAGGGGACATTCAGAGGTGGCCATTCCTGCTGGGCTGTTTGCCTGTGGCCGAACAGAAAAGTTCCCCGCTCTTAGCCACACAGTGGGGGGGAGGGGGGAAGCGATCATCCCAGAGAATTGGGTGTGAGGGGGAGTTCATTGGGTTTATGCTGCACGTTATCTTGAAAACCTCAGTCCCTCCTTTTAAATTGCCAACCCATTTTAAATGGCCAACTCAACAGCTGCTTGGTATGGGAAATGAGGGTGCTGCTGTTTGAAACCATTCCCACATGTGATGACATGTACCCAGAACCACCCGCGACAATGTTTTTGCCCCATCGGGCATTGGGAGTTCCACCCAGAATTCCAATGTCGGCAGAGACTGCAGGAACTGTGGGATAGCTACCCA
This sequence comes from Chelonoidis abingdonii, assembly GCF_003597395.2. Classification (NCBI taxonomy): domain Eukaryota; kingdom Metazoa; phylum Chordata; order Testudines; family Testudinidae; genus Chelonoidis; species Chelonoidis abingdonii. The sequence continues at coordinate 205,188,320 of NC_133770.1, forward strand.
CAGTGCAACACTCTGAAAGTCGACGCTAACCTTGGTACTATGGATGCACACCACCAACTTAATGCACTTAGTGGGGACACACACAATCGACTGTATCAAATCAATTTCTAAAAAATTGACTTCTATTAAATTGACCTAATTTCGTAGTGTAGACATACCTATAGAGATGAACAAATTTATTTGAGCATATGCTTTCGTGGGCTTCAGCCCACTTCATCAGATGCATAGAATGGAACATGTAGTGAGAAGATATAGATACATATAAAGAACATGAAAAAGTGGAAGTAGCCATACCAACTGAAAAAGGGTAATTAATTAAGATGAGCTATCATCAGCAGGAGGAAAAAAATAAGTATTTTCACACCTTCTAAAATGGGCCATCTTAATTATCACTACAAAAAGGTTTTTCTCCTCTTGATAATGTTCTCTGTATGTATATATATCTCCTTACTAATGTTCCATTCTATGTATCTGATGAAGTGGGCTCTAGCCCACAAAAGCTTATGCTCAAATAAATTTGTTAGTTGCTAAGGCAGTGGTCCCCAATGCGGTGCCCGTGGGCGCCATGGCGCCAGCAGGGGCATCTTAATGCACCCATGTCCTGGCCCCCAGGAGAGCACCCACTGGCATTTCAGTGCAGATGCCTTTTGATGACGTCGCTTGTTGACGGCAAGCGGCGTCATTGAGAGGCATCGCCGCCGAAATACCGCCGAAATTCAGCCGCATTTCGGCGGGTGCTCTACCTCTACAGTGGTCCTTCAGCTGGTGCCCACCAGCCAAAAAGGTTGGGGACCACTGCTCTAAGGTGCCACAAGTACTCCTGACCTCCTAATGACTTTTCCCAAGTAAAGCTCCTTCAGTGAGAGACAAAATGACAAGGGAAATGCTCCATTCTCAGTTGATATTAAAGCTTGCTTCTTTTCTTTTTAATTCTTTCTAAATAAGCTCCAAGGAAGAAGGAAGTTAGACAAGCACCCCCCTTCAGGAATTAACTTCCAAGACACCACAAGATAAGTAGCATAACATTGCCAAGGAGAACAGTTCTGCAGGAAAAACATGCCCCACCTCCAACTCACCATTTTTTCAGATTAAGAGACTCAGACAATTTAGTAACAGGAAAGAAGGCATCTATAACTGCATATTCAGCGTAGGTCACTAGTGAAATGTTTAGTGACTTGTGAAATGAGTAGGTCTGAGTCAAGTTAGTGTACACATTATAAGAATCACCATCAGAACTGACACTAGTTGACACCTCTTTTGGGTCTGAGTAGACAGGACAAGGATGAATGGACATGAAGACAAAATGGCTCTCTCATCCCTCACTCACTCTGAGGAACAGAGACACATTAACAGGATGTGGTAAAAAGCTTATGCTATTGTTGTGCAGGCTAAACTTTTTTGAGGATAACTGAAGAACTTCAGACTCTAGGGTATTCAGTCTGCCAACTTTCATTTAAAGAGCTAACAGGTATTACCACCATTCTCGTAAAGGCCTAAACAAATGCTGAAATTGGGGGGGGGGGGAGCTCCTAGGTATAAAAACAAAGGAACCCTCACCAAAAGTTATTATAGTGAAAGAGCATTAACAGAGTCCACAAACAGTATATTATGCCCCAAAGTATTTCATAAAGCTTTTTCTGGCTATTGTTGTTTGACTTTAATTAAACTCACCTGGATGATGTATGAGCCCAGTATTATTGGAGACATTTCAGAAAATAAAAGTGAGGTTGCTCACTGTATGGGTTTCTCCAGCTTGTGCAGCCATAATAAACAATCTTTCTAAAACCATCTAGAACTTAAACTGAAGCTGGGAGGGGGCGGGGGAGAGGAGGAAGAAGCCATGTTTTGGAATGTACTGACAGAACATAGTTATAAATAACTTTCCAGGTGACAAAGCCGAAGCTTTAATTAGAATCATAGGTTCATCGGTTGCATAATTTGTCTTTCAAAACATATTTTCTTTGAAAATTAAGCTTCCCTGATGTTGTTAGGTGTATTATACCATAAACAGATGTTTCTACATAAAGATTTAAAAGGTGTGATTTTTTTCAATGAGACTTCTGCTCCTAAGGCACCTAGGTACTTTTGAAAAATCCCACTTTATATATATTACATACAAAAAAAAATACACTGTAAGTTAAGGTTGCAGAATCAAGTACTATAAAGTTAGGAAGTGACGTTTATAGTTGGCTGTGCAGTTTTAATTCAGCTTCTTTGTGCATATGCATTATGATAGTCTTTAATTACATGATCATAAGTTATTTTTTTCTAAAGTATCCCCTGCCTCATTTAGTGCACGAGATAGAAAGTGACTACTGAAGGGATAGGTATTAAATATTTCTTTTTATACGCAATGTGTGATCTTATGCCATATTACTGTATGCCACCCAAAGACTATTTTTCATGGGCATGGCAAAAGACATGTTCCTGACACTAGCTCCTTGCTCCAGAGCATGAAGGTGCTAGAACTTCTCAGTGAAATGGTGTAAAGACATTTTAACATGAGCAAAACAGTTTTTTCCTACTCTTGTCCTGCTGAATGGATGAACCATGTTTGCTAAAATTAAAAAAAAAAAAATCAGCCTGCAGCAGACACTCAGCAGTGAAAATTTTCAAAATGGTTAAAATTTACCAGTTACAAGTAACAGAAAATTAGTCTTCAAGTGTCAGGCAACTTTAACTATAGCCGTCACTACTCATGCTGCCTATAAGATCAAACAGAGAGATGTTTCTCCATATAACGTACATTTCTCTTTAGCTGGTAATGAAAGACACCCAGGATATAGTTGATGTTTACAGCCCTATCCAGTGAGATGCTGAGCATTCCTTATGCGCTGTTCAATGTCCCCCAATTCCCACTGAACTCAGAATCAGGCCTTTAACATCAAATTCTTAAAATAGGGCAAAAAGTTCTCACGCAGAAGTGCCTCTACCTTGTGAATACAAGAGGCCAACATAGTGGGCACAGCCATTTTTGCATGTGGTCTTTACCTTTTGAAAATTCTCCTCTAAGATATCTCTATTTTCAATATTCTGCTATCTCCTTTGAAGCCCTTCCTAAAACATACTCCAGAGTATGATAATTAGACACATGGCAACACAATATCTGAAATGTTGATTAATTGGCCCTGTAATCTTACTCCTGGGAGAATGACCTTTCAGTGACATTGCTGCTGAGAATATCACTGTTCTTTCATTTGGTGGCAAAGACGAGTCAAATGGAAACTGGGATTCACAAATACTTCTCTGATGCTTAGAAACACAGGGTTAAGCAATCTAATCAAGCTATAGACTGGGACACATCGCTGTTCTGAATTGTATCACTGCAAAAAGGCTACTCAAACTGTAATTGTGGGAGCACCATCAGAATTAGCGCTCCTCCTGGGGATCTCCTTTAAGAAAGAGTATTCATTTGCTTGTCCTCTGGGTTCCAGTTTGTATTCCCACATCAGGCTGGTAGATAGTAGTTGTGGGGCAGGAGGGAGTTTAATACACATGCATTTTTGCATACTTATAAGAATGGCGAGTATTTTAATATCTGCACCTTTGTAGGCATATATGCTGTCATTTTATACCTTGACCATATATGTGGAGATGGAAATAACATTGATTGGTGTCATTCTTCTAATGTGATAGTGTCCCCACTCCTCCATATCCCCCTGCTTCCCCTCCCGCAAAAACAGAATCTGAAACAGATGTCCTGATTCCTTATTTTGAAACAGAACATCTCACTTCTATTGACCATGTCAGCTTGGAAAGTTCCAACAGGTTTTGCGTGGGCAGCTCTTGCATGTGCACATGTAACCCCAATTTTTGCAAGACACTATTCTCCATTACTTAACAAAAGACACAGCCAAGAATCTATCAATACGGATGCACGTCAGGCAGCTATGAGCCATTCTGTGCTTAGATATTTACTTTGACATTTCCTAATAAAAGCTTTGGCAATGAAAATTCCTTGACATTTAACAGCACTTTTTTGCTGGGGCTGTAAAACATTGTGCCATCAATATCATGTGCACCTCCTCTCCTGCCAAAAGTAACATTACAGAATCCTGTCCCAAATTTTCATCTTCTCTCTCTCACACATACACACACAGTTATTTACCATGATCACATCCATTTGTGTGTTAATGTGAATGAATTCTACAATCTTAGGGTTTCATAACAGATAAGAGAATATCCATATGTCCCTGTACGTTAGAAATTGGTTAGAGGCTTCTCCTTTCATCCTTGTCTGTCATAAACCAGTATCGTGTTCTGATTTTTGTAGTCCCTGGTGAAAATGAGAGCCTGCTGGGTGAGTGCATATTGATTCATAGATATTCAGCTCAGGGACCTCTCTAAGAATTGTCATACAATACTTCTGTTCTTCTGCCCTGCTTGAAGCTCTTCTGTGAGCACCCTGCTCAAACCATCCCTCCCCAACACACAATCCAACCCTTGTGGAGTCTGTGAACTTTGCTGTGAGTGGTGATTCTACAGGCAGCAGGGCTGCACCATCCATCACCATATGCAGATGCCTACTGAGCCAGACTTAGAGAGGACAGGTACATCTTCCTGAAGCCAACCAAAATCATACTCGAAGATCCCTCCTTGCCCAAGACAAGTGCCTGGTTTTTTGTCCATGAAAATCTGATTCCCTCTAAACAATTTATTTTTCTTTCTAAATAAATACTGTCTTGAATTATTAAACTTCTGTAAAACCTTCCCAGCAATTCAAATGCAAGCAGCTCAGAGTTTCAGAATGACCTTTCTGCTTCCATGTATACCAATCCATCTATCAGGCTGTCATCTTTAAGGCTTTGGGACATTTATGTTTGGCTGCTACCATTGCTCTTGGCTCACTGAAGACCTTATTTAGTTTTTGATCCAGTAACCCTTCAAAAAGCTTATTTCAGCAGAGCTCATGAGTGAGTGAGGGTTGAGCATTACTTTCTGTTTGATAGGTGGACTATTATAATTGCTTTAAAATCCACATGGTGATTCAATTGTCTTAACTTTTTCTGTGCCTCATTGGGATTCTGAATAGGGTTAGTGATGCATATTTTGGAATCATTAGAGCAAGGAGTACCTTGGGATACTGCCCATGTAAAACACCACAACATTTTACAAAATCAACTTGTTGTTCTAACATTTTATATGTGTAGCTGGAGCTCAAACTATAATTCTTATCATCCCATGTTAGTTGCTTGTCATTTATCTCAACTAATGCACCTCCACATTTCACGCACATCCGTTTGTGATAAACAATACTGAAAAAGTTATTGATCTTAGAGTTTGGGTCTAGAGGTAGACTCAAACTCTATCCATGCCAAATTGCACATCCAAAGCAATTACTAGCCTCTTGTCCTTTACATGACCCACTTCTGTCATGGTGCCTACCAGAAATTAACTGAGCTGGGGATAGCTGATAATTTTAGGGAAACACAAAAATAATATTTGATGTTTTAATCCATCATTTGCTGCTTGCTGTCTTTTAAGATCAGAGACTGTCCTATTTTGATTGTGCGTAGTACATTGTGTTTATAATCTTAATACAAAAAAATAAAGTATGCAAAATGTGTATATCCCCTAAGACAGTATTAAGGAATGAGAAAGGGAACTGACTATGTAAACTTCAGAAAGAAAGCTTTATTTAGGTTGCACACCAGGAAAAACCTTAAATTGTGAGATGTCCTAAAGAAGATGTTAGCTGTGGGAGGCTCTTATATGTTTAAAGGTAGACTGAACAAAGCACTAGCGAATCCTGCATAGGGAGGGCTATGGACTAATTAGCTATTTTTATTTCTAACTTGTACTGTCAGAACATTTGAGTCACTTGGGAGGAAGTCTTTAATGACTGGAAGGTGGTTTGTTGTCTCTAATCCTCAATAACATTAAACCCAAGCATTCTGGACTATTCTATTATTTGAAAAACACATTCGCATAATCATCATGTCAAAATATATCAGTGCAGCAGTGCAGAAAGGGTCTGGCTGTGATATATACTTGGTGGTAATGAAGAGGTTAAACTTACACTACTGCTAGCCAAATTCTGCCTTCAGTTATCTCTGAGCAACTACATTGACTGAGGCTGAATTTAGCCCTTATAAGTATACAACATTTAACATTACCTTTATTTTAGTATCAAATTATATGGTAGAACTACTGGAAAGATGGAGTTAAAGCTAAATGTGATAATTCCTAGTTTAATATTTAATTTATTTTTATTTATTTGATCATTCTTTGTATTCAGGGTGGGTCGGAGGTTCTGGTGTAAATTTGTTAATATGTATTGAGATGTCCCCAGGCTCATTTGCAGTGTAATTGCAGTAACTGCATGTGCATTTTGATGCACACACTTGGGCCTCTATCCACTGAAAATATGGCCACCTTGTGCCTATATGAGGAAGTACAAACTCAGTTATTTATTAGGAAGACCATAAACGTAAAGGTCCATATTGCTGTGCAGTTCAAGAGTATAACATTACGCACTGATTTCATGGAAGTCAATCAATAGTGTTGCAGAAATATGGCTGAGAGCAGGTTCAGTGTGTCAGAGTTAATAACAGAAGCTTGAACTGACGAAGTAAAATGTAAGAAATCAAAATTCAAGTAAATATAGTGTAAGCAACAACCATCACATCTCATTGTCATCTAGATAGTGAATTGTTCCTCTTGGTGCACCAAAACCTTTAGATTAGCTGCTCTGTTTTTAAAAATAGGATTGAGATATTTCCGTTGTTACAATCAAATTTTCTTAATTTTATTCAATTTTTTGCACAAATAATGTGTATGCAATTGGGTAAATTTATATTGAGACCATCACCATTTCTACTAATTCCAATAACTTTCTCTTTTTAAAGAAAGAGAGAGAGAGGCCAAATATTTGTGTCTCAGGGCTGGTACATTGGTCTGGTGCGCTGATTGGCAAAGCAATCACAGCCTCAGTTGCAGGCAGGTTGTACAGTAGTAACACAGCAAAAAGAATGGTTATCATCAGCTGGGGAAGTTTAGCACATCTCTTTACCAGTTTTCAGTTGTGGAGCTCTACGGAGCCCCAGCTATAAACTAAAGTGGTACGCTACCTGCCCCTTACAGGTCCCCTCTGTGTGAATCCTCCTGAGGTGCGAGGCAGCTAGCTAAGACAGGCAAGTGTAATAACTCTATTTTGTGCAATCAGGGGTGAATCTAGTCATGTTATTGTTCAAATAATCTTTGATGATAGAGTTAACAGAGAGGTACTAAGTATAGTATGGCTTGTATCTTGGATGTCTCAGAGACCACCTTTCTTCTTGTGTCCTGTGACGAGGGAAGCCGGGGCTCAACCCTCCATGTGGAGGAGGGGAGCCACACCGGCCTCGTCCTGTTCTCACCGGGTTTTGTCCCTCCGGTCCACAGTCCACTGTCCGGGCGTTCGGTCCCTGTGGAGCGGACTGGGACACAGCAAAGTTAGTGGGGCCCCGCCTTGGATACAGGCGGGCACCAAACACAGTGCACTAAGCTCTGGCCCCTTTGGGGCAGGGCAGAGCAGTGACAGAGTCCATAGGCAGCGCCAGCCCTTGGGTTCGGGCGGGGCACCAAACACAGCACAGCTATAGACGTCTGGGCCCTTTGGGGACAGGCAGAGCCACAAACAGTCAGGGGCTCTGGCCCTTTGGGGCAGGGGCAGAGCAGAGCAGAAGTCACATAGGGGCCCAGCCCTTGGATCGGGCAGGGCATCAAACACTAGTAAATAGGCCCTGGCCCTTTTTGGGGCAGGGCAGAGCCACAAAATAGTCCAGAGTCAGCTCTGGCCCTTTGGGCAGGGCAAGCAGCAAACACCGGTAGCTGTTGGGGGCGAGAAGGGATAACTGCCACCCGGTACGGGTGGCAGGGGGGAAACGCAGGCCCACCACTCCTCTGCGTTCCAGCCCGGGGCCCTAGTAGCGGCTGTCGCCGCTAGTGAGAACAGTCAGTGGGATCCGCCCGAAACACACACTGACAGAGTGCATGTGATTGGGCCGGGGAACGGGATCCTAACCGACACGAACACACTGACAGCGCGATCAGTGGGGATCCTGACCGACACACACGGTCATCGGCTCGGGCCTTCTGCGGCTTTGACTGTGGTCAGCTGCCCCGGGCTACTTTTCATTCCCCCTTCGCTGGCTACCTTGGTCCGCACGGGTCGCTCTACCCTCATGGGCTCCTCCCAGTCCGGGCTAGGTAGATCCGGGGTACTCCTGGGTAGCTGGGCCAGGTCCGCGGTCTGAAGTTCCTCCAAGCCGTAGTTGGGGGCTGGGCAGCGTCGCGGTAGTTCCAGCTGCCATCAGGGTCGTGGTATGTGTCTGCGGGTCGGTTCCGGCAAGGCCTGATACCTGTCTCGAGCTCGGCAGCCTCCCAGCGACGAGGGTCGGCCGGCACGTCTGCTCTCACCGGCAGCTGAGCTCCAACTGAAGGCCGGCGCCCGGCTTTTATACTTCCGGGTCGCCGCCTGACCTTTGAGGGGCGGGGCTTTCCGCCCCATCCGGCAAGTTCCGCTCTGGGGAAGATGGACGGGCTCAACCCTCTCTGTGGAGGAGGGGAGCCACAAGCCTAAGCTACACATACACACACACCCTCAAGTCCGGTACCGGTTCGACGGGACCGGGCGATTCCATCTCCTCGAGGCGGGAGAAGAAGTCTGCGTTGGCGTGGTCCTTGCCGCCCTATGCCGGATGGTGAAGGCATAGGGTTGCAAGGCCAAAGTACCAACGCATGATACGGGCGTTATGTCTTCATCTCATGAGCCACTGGAGTGGGGCGTGATCCGTGACCAGGGTAAACGGGCCGCCGAGCAGGAAGAACCGAGAGAGCCTCGCAGGCCATTTGACGGCGAAAGGGCCTCCTTTTCCACGGTGGCGTAGTTCCGCTCCTGGGAAACAGCTTCCGGCTCATATAGAGGACGGGATTGGTCTCCTCCGTCTCCTTCCTGTGAGAGGACCGCCCCCAGGCCCACGTTAGACGCATCCGTCTGAAGGATGAAGGGTTTCTTGAAGTCGGGACTGTAAAGAACCGGCTCCTGGCATAGACAGTTGCGGAGCGTGTTGAACGCCGCTTCACATTCCTGGGTCCAGTGCACGCTCCGGGGACTGTTCTTAGTTAGCAGCCCAGTTAGGGGTGCTGCTATCGATGCAAATTGGGGGATAAATCTCCGGTAATATCCGACAAGCCCTAGGAAGCGCCGCACCTGTCGCTTGGTTGTTGGGGCGGGGCATTCCGCCAGGGCTTGAACCTTTCCCACGAGGGGCTTTATCTGTCCCTGCCCGACAGTATACCCGAGGTAGTTGGTCTCCTCCCAGGCGATGCGGCACTTTTTGGGGTTCGCGGTTAAGCCCGCTTCCCGGAGAGTCCGTAGGACCGCCGCGACCTGCTGCAGATGTGTGTCCCAGCAACGGCTGTGGATCACTACATCGTCCAGGTAGGGGGCCGCATACTCCTGGTGTGGTCGTAGAAGGTGGTCCATCAGCCACTGAAAGGTCGCGGGAGCGCCATGGAGGCCGAAGGGCATCCGCGTAAAATGATAGAGCCCGGACGGGGTAGCAAAGGCGGTTTTCTCTTTTGCCATCTCCTCGAGGGGGATCTGCCAATACCCTTTGCTAAGATCTAGTGTTGTGATGTATCGAGCTTCTCCTAAGCGGCCGAGTAGTTCGTCGATCCGGGGCATCGGGTACGCGTCAAAGCGAGAGATAGCATTAACTTTGCGAAAATCAATGCAAAACCACCGGGAGCCGTCCAGCTTAGGGACCAGCACCACCGGACTGCGCCACTCACTGTGGGATGGCTCGATGACTCCCAAGGCTAACATTGCCCTTACCTCCTCCTCAACCTCCTGGCGCATCCGGTAGGGGATGGGCCGGGTCGTATCCCGGATGACCTTCCCAGGTTCAGTGTGGACCGGATGGGAAGCGGCGGCCGTGCAACCTGGTAGTGCCGTGAAGGTCTTCCGGAAGGACTGCACAAGGGCCTCGGCCTGTTTGCGTTGCTCCTCCGTCAGGACGCTTCCCAGGGCCGGTTCCGCTCCCTCTTCCACCATGCCTGCTTCCGGGCCCAATTCCAGCTCCGGCGTGCATGGGTCAATCAGGAGGCCCTCCTGGTCCTCCCAGGGCTTCAACAGATTGATATGGTAGATCTGTTTTTCCTTGCGGTGGCCTGGCTGGCGAATTTCATAATTGACGGGTCCCACCTTCCGGAGCACCTCGTAGGGGCCCTGCCAGCGGGCCAACAGTTTTGATTCGCTGGAGGGGAGGAGCAGGAGGACCCGGTCTCCGGGGGCGAACTCTCTTTCTCGCATGCCCCGATTGTAGTTCCGCTCCTGCCTTTCCTGGGCTGTTTTGAGGTTCTCTTTGGCCAGAGTCCCGGCCCGCGTCAAGTGCTCCCGCAATTGGAGCACATACTGGAGCAGTCCCCGGGACGGGGAGGGCGACTGCTCCCAAGCCTCCTGCATTAAATCCAGGAGACCCCTCGGCCTCCGCCCGTATAACAGTTCAAAAGGAGAGAACTTGGTGGAGGCTTGGGGAACTTCCCGGATGGCAAGGAGTAATGGAGGGAGGAGTTGGTCCCAGTGCCGCAGCTCTGCCGGGGGAAACCGTCTCAGCATACTTTTGAGAGTCCAGTTGAAGCGCTCCACCGGCCCATCCGTCTGAGGGTGGTAGACCGAGGTGTGGAGCTGCTGGACCCCCAGGAGTCGACAGACCTGGTTCAGGAGGCGGGATGTGAAGCTCGTGCCCTGGTCGGTCAGAATTTCCCGGGGCAGCGCCACGCGGGAGAACACTTTCACCAACTCCCCCGCGATGGTCCGGGCCGTGATACTCCGCAGTGGGATGGCCTCCGGGAATCGGGTGGCATAGTCGATTAAGACCAGGACGTACTGGAATCCCGTTGTACTCCATGGCAGCGGGCCCACCAGGTCCATGGCAACTCGCTCAAAGGGCGTGTCAATCAGGGGCATTGGGACTAGTGGTGCCTTGGGTGTCTGAGTCGGGGCGGCCAGTTGGCAACCCGGGCAGGAGCTGCAATATTGCTGTACGTCCCCGTCCATCCCTGGCCAGTAGAACCGAGCCCGAATCCTTGCTAGGGTCTTTTCCTGTCCCAGGTGGCCCGCCACTGGTACGTCGTGGGCTAAGCTCAATACAGCCCGGCGGTGGCAGCGGGGCACGAGAAGCTGGGTTCACGGCTCTTGTGTCTGGGGGTCCCGCTCGACCCGGTACAATCGGTCCCGGAGGAGCTCGAAGTGTGGCCATTGCGTAGCCCGGGCCGCGTTTATGACCGACCCGTCTATGGCCGCGAGCTGCTCATAGGCCTGGCAGAGCGTAGGGTCTGCTCGCTGATCTCGGCAAAAGTCTGTGTCAAAGCGGGGCGTCGGGGGGTCCCGTTCGGTCGGGGCCTCCTCCTCTGAAGTCCCTGCTCTGGTTTCTTCAGACCTCTCTTCGGTCTGCTCCGGGGGCTCTGGGGGCGTGGCCGCTAGGGCCGGAATGGAACGGAGGAGCCCCCTGAAGGCGGGCCAGTCCCGACCCAAGATGACTGGGTAGGCCAAACGGGGTGCCACCCTGACCACAAGCGACCGGGTGAGGCCGTTGACGGTGAGCCGGGCCAGTGCGCTCGGATAGGGGCGAATGTCCCCATGAATGCACTGGAGGTGGATGGAGCCGAGGTTAGGATCGATGGGGGGGCTCAGGTCCCGACAGACCAATGTTTGCCCGCAACTGGAGTCAACCAGGGCCGTCGTGGTATGGTCCCCCACGACCACCGGGATCGTGAGCTTCGGGGGCTGAAATCGTCTAGCCCGGCCTTCCCCGGTATATACCTGCCCATAGTCGCACTCCATTTGTGAGCAGTCCCGTCGGAGGTGACCGGCCCTCCCACATCCAAAACAGGGCCCGACGTCCGAGTGCCCGCGCCGAGGGCTTCGGTGGGTGCCTGATGGGCCAGGAGGGGAAGTACCTGGTGCAGCAGGTTCCGCCCGTTGGGTCCGCGGGACCGGTCCGGAGGCGCGCCCCTGGCCCAGCTCCCGAGATCCAGCGGTAGTGGCTCCTCTCTTCCCCCCCCCCCGGGGTTGGTCAGGCGCCGGGGTCGAAGCCCGGATGACGGGGCCCGCCGGGGCTTCCGCCGCAAGGAAGTCCTCCATCAGCGAGACCGCCGTCTCCAGGGTCACTGGCCGATGGCGGAGGACCCAGGTTCGTCCTCGAGCGGGGAGGATCTGGACGAACTGCTCGAGGACCACTTGCTCTGTCACCTCCTCCACCGTACGGGCCTCTGGCTGCAGCCAACGTCGGCAAGCCTCTTTCAGGCTCTGGGCAACCAGTCGGGGCCGGGCATCTGGTGGGTATGTCTGGCCTTGGAACCATTGCCGGAACGTCTTGGTGCTAACGTCCAAGGCGTCTAGGATGGCCGCCTTCACCCGCTCGTAATCCCTGGCGTCCTCCGTGGCTAGCCCCCGATAGGCGAGCTGGGTGGGCCCCGTTAGGTACGGGGCCAGCAGGGTGGCCCAGTGTTCTCGGGCCCACCCGGCGACCAAGGCTACTCGTTCAAAGGTGGTGAGGAAGGCCTCCGGGTCATCCCCCGGGCCCATTTTGGTCTAGGCGGTGGCGGTGCCGACGGACTCGTTTTTGTGGGTGACTCCTGGTCGTCGTCTCCTCCGGCTCCGTAGGCGGTCGGGTGCGGCAGCTCCAGACAGCGTCTTGTAAGCTGCCTCCGCCGAGTTGCTGGGGAGCTGCCTGTCTAGCTTGCTGCATCTGAGCAGCCGTGTTTGGCGGTTGTTCTTGCTGCGAAGTGGGGAATCACTCTCTTGCTGGCATGAGCTGCTCGCGGCAGTGGCTCTTCTTGTTCTGCTGTGTTGCTGCCGCAGAGTTGCGCCGCCTGCTGCCAGTTCTCCTTGCTTTTGGCCAGGTAGGGCTTTGGAGACATTACCCAGTTCCTAGAATTCCATTTTGTCGGCAATTCAGGTAGGACTGCTGACCTGTCTTCGCCCTCCTTACCGTGGTCCTTGCTCACAGGAGGCTAAGGGTCTCGCCCAATCTTTTCTGGTAAACGCTAGTTGTGACGAGGAAGCCGGGTGCTCAACCTCCTGTGGAGGAGGAGCCACACCGGTCCTCGTCCTGTCTCTATGCGCTGGTTTTGTCCTCCGTCCACAGTCCCAACTGTCCGGGCGTATGTCCTGTGGAGCGGACCTGGGAACATCAAAGTTAGTGGGGCGCCCCGCCTTGGTATCAGGCGGTGCACCAAAACACAGTGCACTAAGCTCTGGCCCTTTGGGTCAGCGGCAGAGCAGTGACAGAGTCCAAGGGCCCAGCCTGGTTCGGGCGGCGGCACGCAAACCACAGCACGCTAGCTCGGCACCTTTGGGACAGGGCAGAGCCACAAACAGTCGGGCTCTACCCTTGGGGCAGGGCAGAAGCAGAGACAAATCACTAAGGGCCCAGCAACTTGGATGGCGGGGCATCAAACAGCAGTACGCTAGGCTGCTGGCTCCTTTGGGGCAGGGCAGCAGCCACAAATAGTTCCAGGAGAGCTCTGGCCCTTTGGGGCAGGGCAGAGCAGTTCACAGCGCTTCTGGGACGGGTAGCTGGGCGGCGAAGGGCGATCTGACTCTACCTGCCAAAGGCCCCCCGGCTATGGTCGCAGCGGGCTAGGAAACGCCGCAGGGACCCACCCACTCCTCTGCGTTCGCAGCCGGGGCCTAGTGCAGTCTGTCGCCGCTAGTGGCAGTCAGTGGGATCCAGCCCGAAACAACACTGACTAGAAAGTGATTCGGGCGGGGGGGGGGATCCTAACCGAAAACACACTGACAGCACGGTCCCCCAGTGGGGATCCTGACCGACACACACGGTCATACCGGCTCGGGCCTTTCTTGCGGTCTTGACTGTGTCAGCCGCCCCTCGGGCTTATTCATTCCCCCTTCGCTCGCCTACCTGGATCCGCCGGGTCGTCGACCTCCATGGGCTTCCTCCAGTCCCGGGCTTTAGTATCCGGGTTACTCCTGAGGTAGCTAGGGCCAGGTCCGGTTACCGAAATTTCCTCCATAGCTGTATGTGGGCTGGCAGCGGCGGGAGTTCCCGCAAGCTCAGCGTCATGTTTGCTGGGGTCGGTTCCGGCCAAGGACCTGGTCCCCTGTCTCGGAGCGGGCAGCCCTCCCCAGCGACGAGTGTCGTCCGGCACGTCTGCTCTCGCTGGCTGTTTCTGAGCTCCAACGAAGGCCGGTCGCCCGGCTTGTTATACTTAAGCGGGTCGCCGCCTGACTTCTTGAGCGGGCGGGGCTTCCGCCCGGAAGTTCCGCCCTGGGGGAAGATGGACGGGGCTCAACCCTCCCTGTGGAGGAGGGGAGCCACACCGCCTCGCTACATGTCCATTACCAGAACAGATGAAATTATCCCAGGTACTTGAGCTAACATCCTCACACATTTAATCATAAAGGAGCTGGTGTTCTCATTGTGGAAATAGCTAAATCCATATGTTCTCCAACTCTTTTCATAACTTTGTTTGTTTGTTGGTATTGCCGTGGCACCTCGAAGCCCTAGACGTGCACCAGGACTTCATGGTACTAAGTGCTGACCAGGCACAGAACAAAAAAATGGCCCTTGCCCCAGGGGTTTACAGTACCATATAGCACACATCAATGGATAGAGTGAGAACGAGTAGGCAGGAGGACCATAATTGTATACACCATATGCCCTTCCACGACTGATTGTGCAACATCTCCCTGCTAAACAAAGGAAATTCGTATAAGGAAAATATGTAAGTATTTTAGTTGTCTATAATGCAGTGATTGTGCTGTTATTTTTTGCTCTTTGTTTCATTTCCCACTCCTATCTGTTCTGTTCTTTTGACACATCCTGCTCCCCTGTAATGTTTCTCTGCCACCTGATTTCCTGGTCCTCCTTTTCCCTTGCATGTTCTAGGAAAAAGGAGTCAGTATCCTGTCACCTTCCAGTTGTCTATAGGCTGCCAAGTACTGTGCAGCCTGAGAATTACAACTCTAATCATTAAGAGGAGCAAAGAACACTCGTCTTTACAGATTGAGCTGATTTAAATCTTATCCCTTGAGTTATTTCAGAGTCTATAGCTCTAAATAGTCCTTCAGCAGACTTAATGTTCCCCAAAATGTATACTTATGCATCATAAATCCTCTGCAGTTTTTTTTTTTTGGAAAAGCAGTAAACTATTTAAAATTCTTCTTTCTCATGTATAAACTGTGTCAGAAGAAGCAGCACTCGTATCTTAGTTTGCTAGTAGATTGCAGATTGGAAGAAAGTGAGATTTTAGGTCCATCATATATAATGACGCTTTTTTCTGTGTGGCAGCCACAACATGAGGCCAGATCATCAGATTATCATCAGTGCCAATTTATACTACCTGACTCATCATTTTTAGACTGGCTATTCCAAGAATATCTGACCTTTGTGATTTTCATTTCTTGGATAGTTGTCTAAGCCCTAGCCAGTGGTTCTGTAACCCCTATCAATGTACAGGTTTATAGGATTTCCTTGAGTATCCAATTTGACCTATATCAGAATTGTCTATTCAAAAGCAGAGCAGAATTCTGATTCCTTTGTCTCCATTGAGCATGCCAAAAATACAGATGTTATTTTATGCAGAACTTTTTCTCCATCATTATTGCGTAAAAAGACAAGGTGGATGAGGTAATTCTTCAGAGCTCTGCGTAGCCCTGCGATGGGGCTCCACTCACCACATTAGCCTCTCCTGGTGGCCATCTCAGAGATCAGCTCTGCAGGTTGGTACACCTATTCCCTGTGCTGTCTAATCTGCCATCACTTCTGCTCCTTTACGCACATTATTCTAAGGACTGTGAGGCCTCTTCCAGACATGGCGCTCTGGCCATGTCACATTCTGTGCTCCCCCCTTCCAAAGGTCAGTACCATGGTCCAACTGTTCAGCCACTTCCTCAGGAGCAAGTGTGTGTGTGGGGGGGTGACCCAGACACGCCCATTACTCTGGGTCCCAGTCTAGGGACGCTGTAAAAGGCAGCCACCTGCTGCATCCCCTCCAACCTCTCAGTAAATTTCCCTGGGCCACTTCCCCATGGCCCCAGCACTTTCTTCAGCCTTGCCTCAGAGCCTCACCATGCCAGTCTTTGCAGTCAACCAGGAGCTCTCCCTCACTCCCCTGTTCTTGCCCAGAACTGCTCTGTCCAGGGTGCTAACTTCCTTTTGCCTGCAAAGCAGCCAGTCCTCCCTCATTGAGCTCCAGGGAGCAATTGATCCTACTCTGCCCTGCAGCTCTTCTTATATGGGCCTGCCAGGCCCTGATTGGCTGCTCCTTGCAGCTCCTCTCATATTGCTACTTTTTGCACAACCTCCCTAGGGCTCCATTAATCCCTTATAGGTCAGTGTGGGGCAGACACCCCATCACAAGCTCAAAAGCTTCTCTTTCATCAATAAAAATTCTCCAATAAAAGATATCTGCTTGCCTACCTTGTCTCGCTTGTGATGTTGTATAAAAAAAAATAGATAACTAGCTACACTAATACAATCACCACTGTTACAAAATTGCAAGAAATCTTGTACAAAGTATGTCCTGTCAGGTACTAATGGAAGACTGCTAGTTTTTATCCTGTTTAAATCCATGTCTCATCTTTGTAGATGAAGTTATGAATATTTTCTATGTGTTTGTAATTCAAACATGTTGTTTTCTTGGGTGACACCTGTCACTGTGCCTGACTGGGTCAGAGCTGAGAATACCAGATTCAGGACAAACTCCTGAGAAATGGGCAGGCCCACCCCAGTGGTTATTGTTACATAAGATATACCAAGTCAATAACAAAAGTAAACTTTTGTCACACCACACTGGTTAACGAGAAGTCAGAAGAGCAGTCTGCTTAGGCATCTGAGCACTTATTTCACCACCCAAACACTGGACTTTATGATGAGTGGTTATTTAAAACCAATGCCATCAAACAAAGGGTTCTTCTAATTCCAAGAGATCATAAACATAGCCAGGTCAATATATAACTCAGATCTTACCCAATGATCACGCTGTTGCCAATTCTTTAGTATCTAATATATAAAGGCTTATATAAGAAACTTGTGTATAAATTTATATAAATAAGAGAAAAGAGAGTTAAAATAATCAAAGAAATCATAGACATATAATCATTGCAAATTTCTTATTTCAGGTTTGAAGCAATGATGGAATAAACTGCTGGCTTGTAAAGTCTCTGGTAACTTCCAAAAGACTGGAAAGTCCTGGGTCCATAGTTTGGAATGCTCCTCTTGGTACAAGCCCATTGTCCAGAGATCAGAGCAGGAAAGAAGCAAAGTGGAGATGCTTCCAGGGTCTTTTGTGTTGCGGGAATGTTCTCAGTCTTAGTTTGCGAAAAATTATAAGCACAAGATGGAGTCCAGGGTCACATGAGCAAGTCACATGTCTTAACATGGGCTTGATGACTCATGGGAGTAGCCATTACCTCTATTTTGGCTAAAGCGTCCACAGGAAGGCTCATAGGGTGGGGACAAGTTTTTTCTATGACCGATTATATGAGCTAAGTGTTCTTTAATGGGCCATCAACTTGAATAGCTCATTTACAATGTGCTGGCCAGACTGGATGTAAATTACCTTGTAGGTGTTAGCCCAAGAGCAAACACATTTGAAATACAGGTACATAGTCAATATTCATAACTTTAGAGACAAAGATGATGCGTGCATACAAACAGGATAATCATATTTGATAGACTGTAACTTTTCCATTGATACCTTACATGATATACATTGTACAAGATTTGTTGCAATTGTCTAACAGTGGCAATATTCATTTTATAAATGGACATGTTCCAATCATACAGCGTCACAATGCCCCATGAAAGATTTGCATCGCTAATAGCCAGCCTGTTTGATGGCTGTTTAAGGACAATCAGCTCACCCAGTGAGCCCTCCTGGAGAAGTTTCAGAGAGCACTGAGGCAATGGATGCCCCATGACTCAGTGAGGCATGTGAGGACATGTGATTTAAGACTCGATCTTTTTTCCAGTACCTTTCCAGGCACATGGACTGAAAGTATAAAAGACAAGACTGTGACATCTCTGATTTGTCATTAGTGTAGCTCCACTTCTCTGGACTCCGTTTTCTAAAAACAAGGAAGCTTTGAACAAAGGACTGATGGCCCCCAATCTTTTGGTTGATCCAAAGAAACTTATTGCAAGCTAGCAGACTCACCATCATTGCTCTAATCCTGACCAATGGATTCTGAAATCTGCTATAATTTATATGATTCTGTCATAAACAGATAGCTAAGGGTTAATGTTTCTTTCACCTGTAAAGGGTTAACAAACCCTGACAAGAGGACCAATCAGGAAACCAGATTTTTCAAAGCTTAAGGGAGGGAATTTGTGGGGGGTTTTCTTGGTCTTGGGTCTTTGTCTGTTCTGGGCTCTCTCAGGCCTGGTCTACACTATGCGTTTAAATCGATTTAAAGAGAGTTAAATCGATTTAACACTGTACCCGTCCACACTACAACACCCTTTATATCGATATAAAGGGCTCTTTAAATCGATTTCTGTACTCCTCCTCGACGAGAGGAATAGCGCTGAAATCGGTATTGCCATGTCAGATTAGGGTTAGTGTGGCCGCAAATCAACGGTATTGGCCCCCGGGCGGTATCCCATAGTGCATCATTGTGACCGCTCTGGAAAGCAATCTGATACCAGGCACTGACTTCCTGGTTGTGGCAGCCTATCAGATCTAAGCTGGGTAATTAAGCTTAGAGGGGTTCATGCTAGTTCTCAGGTATGAACGCTAAGGTTCAATCTGAGTGGAAAGCGATGATAATTCCTTATTGATTTTAATAACTTCCTTTTATTTTTATTATAAATCTTTAGTTGACTGAAGGAATTGGCTGCAGCATGGGGTGGTTTTTTTTGGCGGGGGGGGGTAACGATCTAAAGCAATATATTGACCTAATGGAGGTGGCCAGTTCCTTGGAGTTGGAAGACCTATTGTATTGTGATTTCTGGTTTTAATAATTATCACACCAAGTCCAGTTTGTCTGAGTGGTAAGCATAGGGGATGGAATGTCTTATTGGGGCTATGTTTTTGTCTTCTTGGCTAACCAGCGATGGTGATACAGTAGCTCACTTTATTACTGTCTGGCAATCCTAATTTACATACATAATCCACCAGTTGCTTTGTTTGGTTTGGTTGTTTGTTGGGTGGGGGATTTTACCCTGTTTCTTACAGTCTGTCCTGAA
>NC_133770.1:205210749-205220990 GCF_003597395.2 Chelonoidis abingdonii
ACACTTGAGCCCCCCAAAAACCTTCCCCTGGGGAACCCCAAGACTCAGAGGCGCTGAGTCTTACCAATTAGGGAAATAACACCATTCCAGTCCTGTCCACCTCTCTCCCACACAGAATTTCCTCTCTGGCTAACCTGAAAAGTACTGTGCAACCTCTTTAACACACAATACCAAGAACATGTCTCCTCTTTTCACAAAGAGACAACCAAAGACAAAGACACAGAAAGATTACTCTCTCTCTTCCTCCGTAGCTTCTTCCTGCCCTGGGACGCTAGAGAGTTAAACACAGAGAGCGAGTTCCCCCTCCCCCTGTCTTTCCTTTCTTCCACAGTATTTCCTGTGGCCATCAACGAGACCATCACAGGCTTAAAAAGAAAACTTTTGACTAAAAAAAGCAAGAAAGAAATGACATACAGATTGCTCAGCACGATGCGACTACAGCCATACACGACGGTTCACGATAAAGAGGATAGAACAATAAGAAAGCCGGAGAACCAGCTTAGTACATCACAAATAGCAATACAATTCTAGAAGTCACTTTAGAACGCTCACTATACACTGCTATAAACCCGTATTCCGAGCCCAGGCCAGCATACAAGATGAACAAAACCAAATACGCAGCCTTAAGAATATAAATTTGATATCCATCTTTGACTAGACGTTTGTTATTCATCTACACAGCTGGTAATTCTCCACAAAGACTTCGAAGGTTCATGGAAATAGCTGCTGCGCCCACTAACCACGTCTACCCTCACCTCGTTCGACTAATACCCGATTGAGCTAAATCGGTTGTTAAAACTGATATATAAAGTCGAAGTGTGCGCGTCCACACTAGCACGTTAATTCGATTGGTGGGTGCGTCATGGTCCAAGGGCTAGCGTCGATTTCTGGAGCGTGCACTGTGGGTAGCCGTTCCGTAGCTATCCATAGTTCCCTCAGTCGTCCCCGCCCTTGGGAAGGCTGGGTTCCGAAAGCCCAGTGCCTGATGGTGCAGAAACATTGTTCGCGGGTGGTTTCTGGTAGCAGCTCACCCTCCCTTTGTAAAGCAGCTAGAAATAACCATTTCGTGCCTTTTTCCTGGGTGAACTGAGCAAACGCCAAGCGCACAGCAAGCATCGACACTGCCTGAGATCAGTAACGCATATGTGAATGTTGTCACCACCACCTCGCTGCACTCTCGTGCTGTCTATGCTGAACCATGAAACTGCAAAGGCAGGAGGAGAGGAGGAGGCGTCTTATGGCACAGCGTGGCGACGCAAGCGATGAGGACATGGACACTGAAATTCTCCCCTAACTCGCTGGCCTGCGTTATTTGGAGCTACTGCTGGTAATGGGGCAGGTTCTACCCACTGAACGCCGATTTTGGGCGCAGGGAAACAAGCCACAGACTGGTGGGCACCCACATAGTTTTTCAGGTGTGGGACAATTCCCAGTGGCTGCAAACTTTCGGCAGGCGTAAAAGCACTTTCTTTGAACTTTGGTGACATGCTTCCCTGCCGGCTGAAGCCATAATACTAAAATAGAGCAGCCCTCACAGTGGATGAGCGAGTGGCATAGCCCTCTGGCCTGGAGCTTGCAGCGGCCAGAAGACAGACTACCCGTCAGTTGGAATTGCATTTGGAGTGGGCAATCTACCTGTTGGGGGCTGCAGTGATACACAGTAGCCAAAGCAGATCGTTATCTGCTGCTATGAAAGGTTGTGACTCTTGGAAAACGTGCAAGGTGATAGTGGATGGCTTTGCTGGCAATGAGATTCCCTAACTGTGGGGGGGCCATAGATGGAACCCATATCCCTAATGCTTGCCCCAGAGTGCAGGGCACCCCATACGTAAACCCAGGGGTACTTTTCAATGGTGCTGCAAGCACTCGGTGGATCACAAGGATGGTTTTCACGCAAACATCCCACGTGGGATGGCCAGGAAGGGTTCATGATGCTCACCGTCTTCAGAAGCACTACTAAGTGTACCAGGCACTGATTCCTGGTTGGTGGCAGCCTATCAGATCTAAGCTGGTAATTAAGCTTAGAGGGGTTCATGCTAGCTTCTCAGGTTATGAACGCTAAGGTTCAAATCTGAGTAGGAAAGCTATGATAGATTCCTTTATTGATTTAATAACTTCCTTTTATTTTTTATTAATAAATCTTTAGTTACTGAAGGAATTGGCTGCAGCATGGTGTGGTTTTTTTTGGCGGGGGGGGGGTAAGATCTAAAGCATATATTGACCTAATGTGAGTGGCCAGTTCCTTGGAGTTGGAAGAACCTATTGTATGTGATTTCTGGTTTTAATAATTTATCACACAAGTCCAGTTGTCTGAGTGGTAAGCTAGGGGATGGAATGTCTATGGGGGCTATGTTTTGGCTTCTTGCTAACCAGCATGGTGATACAGGAGCTCACTTTTATTACTGTCTGGTGCAATCTAATTACATAATAATCCATCAGTTTGTTTGTTTGGTTTGGTTGTTTGTTTTGGGGGGATGTTTACCCTGTTTCTTACAGTCTGTCCTGAATTTGGCATGACCAGTGGTGACCTATACCAGGCAGTATGACATTGCTAATATCCTAGGACCAGCATGGTTACAACATTACAAACGTTATTGCTTATGTCAGTTCGTCTTCTGGATTGTTCTTTCTCTGTTTTCCTGCACAGTTTCTGATATTGTGGAGCTAGCACACACTCTGTTTGTTTGTTTATGTGTTCATGTTTGTCATCTTTGCCAGCTAAAGGGGTTCCAGTTCATGGATCTGACTTTGACTGATCTCCACTGATAAGCACAATTTGAAATATTTATGTTCATTTTCATCATAGTAGCTGCATATAGTGGAGGGGCATATATCAGTCTGCATATGTTTTATGATAAAGGCTAGAACTTTAGGCTTATCTGCATGGGAAATTTAGTGAACAGCAAGCAAGCGAATTAATTTACAGTGCACTAACTACTCCGCATTAACTCCCCATGTGGCCACTCTTACTGCACACTGTAAGTGTCTTTGAGTGGTGTAGCTCAGTACATTTTAAAGCGTATTAAGCTAAAGCACACAAAGGCATTTTTAGTGTGCACTAACACACTAATATTAATGTGGAGTTGTTAGTGCACTGTAAATTCACATCTTTGCTTGCTGCACGATAACTTCCTGTGTAGACAAGTCCTTGATTTTGAGGCAGGTTAATGTATTCCCTTCTCCCCATCTTCAAAAAAGTATCGACACCTCACACTGTTGCATCTTGGAATTATATTAGAGTAGCATCCTACTGGTGATGTGCGTTTGGACAATAATAGAGATTTGATGTAGCAATCACTCAAATACTGTGAAAAGAGCATATTCATACAAATGTATCTGGGACAAAAGTGACTTTTTAGTATTGTATAGTGATTTAGATTTAATGGTTTTCATATTGAAATGACAGCACTGAACACTTCAGGCAAGTGGCTAAGGAAGTGGGAGGACTGATGGCTTTCTTCAGGCAGAAATTGCAACAATAGACTCATTTCTGCTGGCAAGCCACATTAGGCATGCCAGAATAGCCATCAAGGTGTTGCCACACGTTTGTTCGTGTGTGTGTGTGTGTGTGTGTGTGTATATATATATAGCTAGATAGAGTACTTCAGCAACAAAGAGAGAAAAATTACTGACCCAGAAGGTCTTTGGAGTTTCAGGTATGTGCAACTATATCTTTAACTTCAGGATTGGTCCCTTACATGGTAGAATTAGACTTTCTATGGCTAATTGGAAAGGTCAGTTTCCTCTTGCGTATCAAAATATTTGCACACTTTTTTCTTCTGCTTGTTCTTTTTATTAAACCACATGCCTTGGGCCAGATTTACCCATGCAAGTACCAGGGAAGTGAATTGCATTTCCTTGCCTCCAGAGAAGTATCTGCACCAGATGGGAGATTTACCTTGGGTGAAGGCAGATGAAGGCTACTTTTACAGCACTCCTTTGGAGTTTCAACTACAGGAGATCCATTTTACAGTCTGAAAAGCCCTGCTCTGAGGACAAGAAGGCTAGCTGACCAAATCATCATGCACAGCCCAGGTGCCCTAGCCACCATACTGAAAGGTGAACTATCAGGCTAGAGAGAGGTTTCTAGTAGAGTTCTTCAGTGATCAGTCTTGGGGCCAATCTTCTTTAACATATTACTGACCTTGGCACAAAAAGTGGAAATGTGTTAATAAAATTTGCAGATGACACAAAGTTGGAAGTTATTGCCAATACAGAGGAGGAGAAGAATATCATACAAGAAGATCTGGATGACCTTATACACTGGAGTAATAGAAATGGGATTATATTTAATAGTGCAAAGTCCAAAATCATGCATTTAGGGATTAACAAGAAGAATTTTGCTATATGCTGGGGACTTATCAGTTGGAAGTGACAGAGAAGAAGAAAAACTTGGGTGTATTTCTTGATCATAGGATGACTGTGAGCCGTCAATGTGACATTGTCATGAAAAAGACTCAGCCCTTATTTGGCTAGAATAAGAAAGTGTCAATTAACCTTTCTGAGCAAATGCTGATGAATTTGGCCTGCAGATTGATGTGGTCTATGGTCTATGTATATTTTGTGCATGTTACCAGATAGAATATTGCCTATTATTTCTGTCCACTTCAAAAACTCACCTGAGAGAGAGAGAGATATTAACTGAATAAAAGCAATTGTCTGTCACCAGAATCTCAACCTAACAGCAGGAGGCCAGAGCCTGAATACAGTCTGATGTGTCCAGAATATAGTCTGATGTGTCCAAATTAATGTTTGTGCAAAAGAAACCAGTCTGGGCAAGGAAGTAGAGAAATGGAGAGAGAGATGAGGTTATTGTGACACTGACTCACCTGTACAATGCTTATACTTAAATCCATCAATATAGACCCTAGCAGCTTATGCCCAAGATGGAAAATCTACAAGGGCAGGTAGGTACAGCAGTAGTCAATAGCTACAATCTTACTACACAGAGGGTTTATAGAGCAATTGTGCAGCCCAAATAAGTGGGCTGGACATAGGCATGCGATTTCTCTTGAATCCTAGATAATAAGGTAATGGGTCAAATCCCAAGGTAAATATCCCCTGGCTGATCTGACAGCTGTTCCCTATGTCCCCAGTGGAAAAATTCAAGTGGGTCAGGCTGAAGGTGAAGTTTAGCTGTAGCGTGTGGCACACTAGATTACTAGTCCCATAGAACAAAGGTTGTGTCTGTGAAGCATGGTAACAGGATAGGGCTGGCTGAATGGGGAAGTATTCTCTGTCTTTTGAACTCGGAGCATGAATTCTCAGAGCACTGGGTCCTAGCCTTCCTCCCACAATTGCCATAGTTCTCCTCTCTCCATCCTACCCTGATTCTGGGGAGTATTCTTAGAGCACTGGGTTGATGCTGTGACCATGATGATGTTGAAACATTCCACTCAGCCTAATAACACATACAATGTTTGGGTTTAGCTCAGCAATCCCAAATGAGAACTGGTTCATATTTTTTTCTGCAATGTTTGCTCAGCCCTGTGGATTATACACAGAACAATGGGTCTAGTTCTTCAGTTTCCCCTTATTCTTAGTTGCTGCTGTTTATTTGGTTATAAATTATCATAGAGCGTCAGGGTTGGAAGGGACCTCAGGAGGTCATCTAGTCCAACCCCCTGCTCAAGGCAGGATCAATCCCCAAGC
This sequence comes from Chelonoidis abingdonii, assembly GCF_003597395.2. NCBI lineage: Eukaryota > Metazoa > Chordata > Testudines > Testudinidae > Chelonoidis > Chelonoidis abingdonii. The sequence goes on from NC_133770.1 coordinate 205,216,402, forward strand.
AGATTTTTGCCCCGGATCCCTAAATGGCCTCCTCAAGGATTGAACTCACAACCCTGGGTTTAGCAGGCCAATGCTCAACCCACTGAGCTTCCCCTCCTCCCCCGAGATTTACTTTGAAAATTTACTAAAGATTTATTGTTCCTTGAGCGGACTGGGCTAGGATCAGGGAGGTTAGTGCAAATATAGCAAACCACATAGAAACAAAACTAAAAGTAAGAAAATTAACATAATTTTAAGGAGCTTATTTTCACTGCTGTCTATTTCACAGACATATTGGGAAATTTTCAAAAATGACTTATAGAGGCCAAATAACTGAAAGTTGTATGTCCAATGTATTGCAGTTTAAATTTGATATTCTTGGGTAATGCTGGACTTAAATTACATACAGGGACCAAAATTTTAAAATCTGATTCAAGCCTTTGGGTGCATTTATTTTTGAGTACTCAGTTTGAGACAACTTAAAAGGGCTTCATTTCTAGAAATGTTGAGCATGTGTCCTATTTAATTTTCTAGTTATATCTTTTAAGAAAAAGAAGAGAAAAGAGAGGGAGAGGAGAACCTTAAGTATTGAAGGGCATGTCTGTAGTTTTAAGGACTTAATGGAACCTTTTACTCAGAAACTACCTAACTGAATGCTTATGTGTGTTCTTAGTGGTAAAGTGTCTAAAGCAGATTAATGCAAAAGGCAGCCTATGGACTGAGCTGCCTAAAGACAGGTCAGCATTTGAGGCCCTAAGCCGTTAAGGATGCTAAAGAGATTCACTGTTTGCCCAACATTCTAAAGTACTTTAAAGTCTCTGAGGGAGGAGGGAGGAAAAAAGTTAATATTTTAATGCAAATGCAGAAATAGTTCACTAATAAATATTACAAACCTGAAAACTTCTGAACTAATTTTCTTCAAATCTGGATATTTTCAATGAAGGCCATAAAGTAATTTAAACTTGGTATTTTCTGAGCTATGCGAGTATAAAATTTCAGTTAGAAGATGTTGTATGTCCCCCAAAATATATTTTCCACCAATTTAATTCATGCATGGATTCAGCTCATATTCCCCTTTAAAAAAAATCCTTTTGGACAGAGACAAATAATGGAGAAATCTTCCCAAAAAGAATTTGAGAATGGTATGAGCAACTGAGATAGTCAGGGAGTTGGAATGAAAACTGAAAATCAGTCTTTAATATAGTATTGCTGTTCAATACTGCTATAACATTTATCCAGTTATCCTTTTCTCTCTCTATCAAACAAACCAAGAAACCCCACCTCTGATATTATATCTTGACTATATCATTGCATCTTTCATGTAATGTAACCACTTTTGATTAGAGATATCTATCATCTGCTTCACTTGTAATTACTTAGTTACCGTATAATTCATTTCTTATTGTAATACAACTAGGGCTGTCAAGCGATTTAAAAAAATAATCACGATTGATGACATGATTAATTGCACAGTTAATAATAGAATACCATTTATTTAAATATTTGTGAATGTTTTCTACATTTTCAAATATATTGATACCAGTTACAACACAGAATACAAATTGCACTGTGCTCACTTTATTTTTATTTTTGATTACAAGTATTTTCACTGTAAAAAAACAAAATAAATAGTATTTTTAAGTGAAATCTCTTTATCATGAAAATTAAACTTATAAATGTAGAATTATGTACAAAAACTTGTATTCAAAAATAAAACAATGTAAAATTGTAGAGCCTACAAGTCCGCTCAGTCCTACTTCTTCTTCAGCCAATCGCTCAGACAAACAATTTTGTTTACATTTGCAGGAGATAATGCTGCCTGCTTCTTGTTTACAATGTCACCTGAAAGTGAGAACAGGCATTTGCATGGCACTGTTGTAGCCGGGGTCACAAGATATTTATGTGCTAGATGCGCTAAAGATTCGTATGTTCCTTCATGCCTAACCCACCATTCCAGAGTACATGTGTTCATGCTGATGATGGGTTCTGCTCAATAACAATCCAAAGCAGTGCAGACCGATGTGTGTTCATTTTAATTATCTGAGTCAAATGCCAGAAGCAGAAGGTTGATTTTCTTTTTTGGTGGTTCAGGTTCTGTAGTTTCCACATTAGAGTGTTGCTCTTTGAAGACTTGTAAAAGCATGCCCCACACCTTGTCCCTCTCAGATTTTGGAAGGTACTTCAGATTCTTAAACCTTGGGTTGAGTGCTTTAGTTACCTTTAGAAATCTCACACTGGTACCTTCTTTGCGTTTTGAGAAATCCGCAGCGAAAATTTTCTTAAAATGAACATCATGTGCTAGGTCATCATCCAAGACTGATATAACATGAAATATATGGCAGAATGCGGGTAAAACAGGAATGAACATACAGTTGTCCCCCAAGGAGTTCAGTCACAAATTTAATTAACACATTATTTTTTTAACAAGCATCATCAACATGGAAGCATGTCCTCTGGAATGGTGGCCGAAGCATGAAGGGGCATACCAACGTTTAGCATATCTAGCACATAAATACCTTGCAATGCCAGCTACAAAAGTACCATGCAAATGTCTGTTCTCACTTTCTGATGATATTGTAAATAAGAAGAGGGTGATATTATCTTTTATAAAAGTTAACAATCTTGTTTGTCTTAGCAACTGGCTGAACAAGAAGTAGGACTGAGTGGACTTGTAGGCTCTGAAGTTTTGCATTGTTTTGTTTTTTAATGCAGTTATGTAACAGAAAAAATCTACATTTGTAAGTTGCACTTTCATGGTAAAGAGATTGCACTACTGTACTTATATGAGGTCAGTTGAAAAATACTGTTTCTTTTGTTTATCATTTTTAAAGTGCAAATATTTATAATAAAAATAATAATATAAAGTGAGCAGTGCACACTTTGTATCATGTGTTGTAACTGAAATCAATATAGTTGAAAATGTAGAAAAAATCCAAAAATATTTAATACATTTCAAATGGCATTCTATTGTTTAACAATGAAATTAAAACAGCAATTAATTGTGATTAATTTTTTAAATCACGATTAATTTTGTTGAGTTAGTCGCATGAGTTAACTGTGATTAATAGACAGCCCGAATATTAAATGATTATTATATGGTATTTATTGAGGTTTAAGAGAAAGATGCTTTTGTCCCAGTACTGAGAATATCAAGCTAGTATTGGTACCCACTACAATAACTTACCTGTATACTAGTAATAAACACAGCATTCATCAACACTTCAATGTGTATTTCTACTCCAGTAGTGGTAAACCTGTGCCTCTCTACCTATATACTTATAACATGTAGTTACAGAATGATTTTATCTTTACACCAGCATGTGTCTGCTTCCTGGCAGGGGGCCTCTTTAAACATTCAGAGAGATTTTCCCATCTGTACTTCAGAATGAAGTACTTGAAAACTATAAGACTTTGTTCTTTTTTCTGTACACTACTTTATTCCTACTGATAAGCTATCTAAAAGCAACTCAATTATTTCATACTTGCAAGCTACTATAAATTTCCAAACAATATGTAAAACTTCAAGGTGATGTGCTTGTAATATATATGCTTATAAATCTCCCCATCCATAAGCATACATAACTCCCACTGACACTAATGGATACTCTATATGTATATCAGGAGGAGAACAAAGTCCTAAGTGCTATACTGAACCCCAACAAATGGTAATGTCTTGGGTCTTACGCTACTGTCAGGCTCAATATGCAAATCAAATTCTTAGCAAATGGACATATTGAACCTAATTCTCATTTACACTAAAGCCTATTTGCACCATTCTGGCTTTGTAAAAATGTCTTAAAGTGAGATTAGATTATATTTATATCCACTTTCAGGTTTCTAGAGCGGTGTTAAATGGCGTTAGTGTAAATGCCTACAGTTTTATATGGCTATAGATCTGCATTCATATATGTGTAATCAGCTCCCATTGAATTTGACCCACTGAGTATCGGGAATCAGTGACTTCAGAGAATTGTGCTGAAATCAAGAGAATCATGGTGAAATGACTGTTAGACACCACAAGTGAAATTAGCAAACAAGTAGCTATTTTAGAGAAAATACGATATTCCACATTCCACATTTAATGGTCACCCTTAAAGAGCTGACATTTATCAACAGACAGCAACAGTTGTATTTGAGACATGGTAGCTGTTTCCTATTCTAAATATACATGTATCCTATTCTAAGCATGGTAATTGTGGTATTTTGCTATACTTGGAATAGTGGCTATCGTACAATGGACCCATCCCGACATAGAATGATAATGGATATGGTAGAAGAATCTGGATAGATAGAAGTATATTTGTATCAAAACTTGGACCTTTAACTTTCCTTTCATGGAAAACAATATAAATGTCAGTAGCTGGCTGTCATAAACAGTTAGTTAAGGGTTAATGTCTCTTTTACCTGTAAAGGGTTAAGAAGCTCAGTAAACCTGGCTGACACCCAACCAGAGGACCAATAGGGGAACAAGATACTTTCAAATCTTGGTGGAGGGAAGTCTTTTGTTTGTGCTCTTTGTGTTGTTGTTGTTCGCTCTTGGGACTAAGAGGGACCAGACGTCCATCCAGGCTCTCCAAATCTTTCTGAGTCAGTCTCTCATGTTTCAAACT
>NC_133770.1:205221844-205224585 GCF_003597395.2 Chelonoidis abingdonii
AAAAAAAAAAAAAGAAACCTAATTAATTGGTTTACACAAGAAAAGAGATATTCAGTCTAATGGAATTTAATGGAACTCACTTGAGAAAGACTCACTTCTCTCAAAGAAAATAGCTTTCCTATATGAACGTGTATAACTTTTGCAATTCTTAAAAAAAATCTATATAAATTCAATAAGTTGTCTCTCAGATCCTGGTAATTTAAAAAAACACTTGTCTCCTAGGATTTAAAATCTTTCTAAAACTTCCCTCTGGAATCACATATGGAAGATGCTGTACATTTTACATAAGAATGGCCATGTTGGGTCCATCTAGCCCAGTATCCTGTCTTCTGAAAGTTGTCAGTGTCAGAAGTTTCAGAGGGAATGAACAAAACAGAGCTATTTCAAGTGATCTATCTCTGTCATCCACTAATAGCATCTGGCAGTCAGAGGTTTATGGACTCCTGGAGCATAGGGTTGCATCCCTGACCAGATTGGCCAATGGCCACTGTTGGACCTAACCTTCATGAAATTATCGAATTCTTTTTTGAACCTAGTTAGACTTTTGGGCTTCGCAAGTTCTCATGGCAAGAAGTTCCACATGTTGACTGAGCGTTGTGTGAAGAAGTACTTTCTTTTGTTTGTTTTAAACTCGCTGCCTATTAATTCCATTGGGTGACCCTGGTTCTTGTGTTATGTGAAGGGGTAAATAATACTTCCCTATTCACTTTCTCCACACCATTCAAGATTTGATAGACTTTTATCATATCCCTTCTTAATTTTCTCCTCTTTTTTTAAAAAGGAACAGTCTCAGTCTTGTTAATCTCTCCTTATATGGAAGCTGTTCCATACCCTTAATCATTTTTGTTGCCCTTCTCTGCACCTGTTCAATTTTAATATATCTTTTCTGAGAGGGGGCAACTGTATGTAATATTCAAGGTGTGGGCATGCCATGAATTTATAGTAGCATTATGATATTTTTAGTCTTCTTTTCTATCCCTTTCTTAATGGTTCCTAATGTTCTGCTAGCTTTTTTGAGTGCCATTGCACATTGAGTGGATGTTTTCAGAGAACTATCCACAATAACCCCAAGACCTCTTTCTTGAGTGGTACCAGCTAATTTTGACCTCATCATTTTGTCTGTATAGTTGGTATTATGTTTTCCAATTATTTTGACCAAGAAGGGAAACTTTTTATTAAAAATAAATAAATTAAAAACATGACTGGTGCATTTTTCATTAGAAAAGTCCCTGCCCCTAAAATAATTGGTTTTGGTTCTCTAATTAAACACACACATGCGTATCTAGATATAGATGCGTAACAGATCAAGAATTTAAAATGTTTCTAGAGACCAGATTATGATTGGGCTTTTTGCAGCTGCGGAATGGTGGAGGATGTTGCAAGGACCATACTCCTCCTTGTGTGGATCAGGAAGAATAGCGTCTTCTGCATCCTAGAAATGCATCCTACTTGCCTATTGGTGCACAGTGCAAAGGGAATAGGAAGAGGACAGGCCATGGCTCTGACCCACTCACTCTCATGTATCAGCCACTCACCTTCATGCACCAGCCAACTTTACCCCACAATGTGGTGCAGAAGCAATCATGCACACCAAGCAACTCCAGGAGGGTTTCTTCCCTTCCACATACAATAGCTCATACTGTTCCCTTTGGGAATGATGCAACTCCACATCACCATTTACTAAATGGCACAGCCTAATCTCAGATTAGGCATCATGACTATTTAATAACCTCCACCAAATATAACACAAATAAAACATACAAACACAGTTTTTGCTGCACACAAAATCATTAGTTTTTTATGAACAATTAAACTGCACATTATATTCTTGCTGTGGAGAGAAGGCCTTTCAGGCTAAAAATTGCCCTTACTCTATTTTCAAAACGTATAATTTTTCAAAACCTATAAACTGTTCCCTAGTTGTTCAGTGTCACAGACCTAGGTGTTTGCACCATAACACAAATCCTGAGGGCAAGAGAGTGAGGCTGCAGTTGGCAATATGATATTCAATTGATATTGCCTTCTCCCAAAAGAAGTTACATTTTTTTAACTGACTGAACTATGTGAACATTTTCACACAGAAAGGACAACTCTTCAGAACTGCTTATTCATAACTTGATTATATTTATGCTGTTTCACCACTCTTGCTCTTTTTCTTTTGTTCTTAGGGTTTCCTCCCTCTGCCCTTTTGCAAAAAAGATGTACTTTTAATGATAGTTAAAACATTTTGCATATTGCTTCTTTGTTTATTCACATTTATTATAAATAGAATAGTCCCTCCGTCCCCAAATCGCTGTCATTTTCTTATCTAACTGAAAGCCCAGTTAAAAACACTTTTGATCAAAAAATGTGTCCATTTACATGATTATATATATAAATCAGAAAAGTCTGGATATATTTTCCCATTTTTCTCCATTTCTTTATACGTCTGTATTTTTTAGTTCTGGCTGTCTTTAAAGTTTGCATTAGAGCTGGATCCAGGTTCAAGTTTTCCCAAGTGTCATAAACAGATGGTTAAGGGTTAATGCCTCTTTTACCTGTAAAGAGTTAAAAAGTTCACCTAGCCTAGCTAACACCTCACCAGAGGAACCAAGCCCAAGTCCACAGTCTAAGGAGGAACTGATGTCTCCAGCCTCAAGGGAACAGTTCCAGGCTGAGCAGTAAGCAGATGACAGCCTTCAGAAAGCTTGGGTGGTGGCACGGAGCACCCAACCGCCTCTCAGCTCTTCTAACCGATCCCG
>NC_133770.1:205234114-205259540 GCF_003597395.2 Chelonoidis abingdonii
TTGCAAGAAGGGTAATCAGCTTAGTGGCTTCCTCACGGCTTTCACCACCCAGCGTCATGCATCTTCGAGTTGAAGACCCTTCTTTTTCCAGGGTAAAAGTCTCTGTTGTCTCTGTTGTTGGCGTTTCTGTAGCAGGTTGATTTTTTACGGGGTGGAGTTGCTAGCCCCACGCCCAACCCTCCTCCTTTATCCTGACTTGGGACAGGCAGATGGCCCCAAAGGACCTCTCTGGTGGAGTTTCTCAAGGCCACCCAGGGAGGGAAAGGTTTTGGGGGGACAGGGAGTGATCCAGACACTAAAATTCTGGATGATGGCAGTGGTACCAGATCTAAGCTAGTAATTAAGCTTAGAAGTGTTCATGCAGGTCCCCACATCTGTACCCTAAAGTTCAGAGTGGGGAAGGAACCTTGACACCAAGGTTAGGGGCTATATTGATCCTAGATTTTGCATGGCAATCATCTTTTAGAAATGTGCCTCATATTGTACCCAGGGAGTGGGGGAAAATGAATAATATGTCAGTGTTCATCAACGGGATGATTGATTGGTTGACTGATTAGGAAAAATATCAAGATCTTACTTTACATAATATTATCTTCATCTGAGCAATTTTATTTTCTTCTCTGTAACAAACCTGCTGTAGCTACTTCCTCAGAGCAGTATTTGCAACATCTTCAGCTGGTACTGCCTGTAGGGCTGTACTAGCAGGAGACCCTCACAGTTTCTAGATATCTTTCACACTGTTAATGTGTTAAATAATCCCCTTCCTTTTTCCATTTAGTTAATTACAAAGAGATGCCACTTAGTGACCCAGCAAGAACAGACATATTTTGCCAACCAGATAGCTGGAAACAAAAAGATTAGAGTGGTATTTTTTTAAAAAAATGAAGATACTACAGAAAGAAAATGTTGCTCCTTTTTAGGAGCAGGTAGCTGCAGCTAATTACACATATTTTACTGCTGCCTCTGAGTAGACACAGGAAGTGAATCAAAGACAGTGTAATCACTTGGGCTTGGTTCTGCAACCCTTACTCAAACAGAGTATGTGTTAGGTGCAAGCATACAGATTCCTCCACATAGACTCTGCTTTCAGGAAGTGTCTGATGAGAGAGAGGAGTTCTCTGCACTCCTATACCTAATCATAGTACGTAGAGCAGTTCTCAGGAAACCCAGGACTATGAGTGCCTCCAGCATTCAGAAGACTCACTTGTGCTTATCTGTGTTTCAGCTCCTTGACACCAGCAGCGTTTCAGCCACCAAAGCACTCTTCTCTGAGTTATGACAGCCCAGTCTTCACTTTGTAGAGTAACAACAGGTGCTCCCCAGTCATTATGTCCCTTTGAATTGTTCCCCTGTGACATCCAGCCTCTGACACCGGCTACTCACAGAAAATCCAGACCCCTTTTATACCCAAAGCTGCAATGCCCCCCAATTTACCAGTAAACCACACAGGACTTATGAGCACTTATAAGTCTTATTAGCCTTATAATAAAACAAAAGTAGCTTTATTTAAGAAAGAATAAATATTTAATCAGTAAGAGAGTGAAGTGAGAGAAAATGGTGAAAACAATTGGTTGCAACACAAAATAAAATCATAAAATGCAAACCTGGGGTGTACACTTATCAATAGCTCCCTTTCCTATCTAATAAAGTTCAGTCCATTGCAGAGCGCTCCTCTCTCCTCTGTGTTATACTGAAAACTACCTTTGGTTTCTATTCACAGACAGGGCAAACTCCTGTCTTGTGATAAAGTTTCATTTTTACCTTTAAGTAGGTTTGATAGTTTCTCATTGCCTCTGATGGTTTCCCATTCAAAGTCTTAGTATTGCACAAGGTTCCTTGGATTGCATCACCATCCAAATAGGGCAAATCAACTCCTTCTTGCCCAGATGAGCCCTCACCAACGCACATATTGTCTCCTGGTGATTCCAAGTGCATAAAGCATACTTTCAATATAAATACACTATTCCTTAAACATTATCCATACATGCATCTCGCAATGATTATGAATTTTGATAAGTTATGAACTTTCTGTAGGTGCCTCACATGTTACTGCTTTGAGTATAAATATCCTGTAAGATGTGTTTGGTCTGATTTTTGTCAGGTCTGAGGTGAGCGTTGTCTGCAAAGAACAGGGGCCCCTTTGCCAAGAGGTCTCTGTGTCACTACTTAGCCCCATCAGAGTAAGACCTTACAATGGGACTATTCATTGAATAAGCTATTCCTCAGCATGAATAAGGGTGTCAGCCCAAAGCCATGTAAAAATTCTCGAAAGTCTGCCATTGATTCCATAAATTCTAAGTAATGAGAGGCATAGAAAAAACATGTTCAGTCACAAGCTCAGTTGCACCCCTATACAAAGGAGCAAAGGGGGGAGGGGAGTAAGAAGCTTCACTTGTGAGGCTTTTTTCCCCATGAATAAAAATTGCAGAAGTACCTGAGAAATTTAGCCAAGCATTATGGTGTTTTCCTACTCTTAACCCTAATGTTTCTTTTTCAGTTTAATTGTACTAACCCCAGTCATATGTACTCTGAGCACTGTGTCCTTTCTTGAGGGTGACACCGTTCAAATATTTGTAAACTAATATACCCTGCCTTCATTATATCTGAAATAACTGTACAGGCCAAAAACTCTACAAGTGTAAATAGCTCCATTGACTTCTGTTGAATCTATACCAAATTACAGAAGCAGAGAATTTGGCTTATATTTAGCTTTTAGTCTTTTCTTATAAATCAGTCCTTCTAGATCATCATTAGTTTTGTGCTACTAAACACTGAGGCTTTGTCTCCACTTCAGACTTTACAGCATCTCAGTTATATCACTGCAGTAGCACCACTGTAAGGTCTCCCATGTAGCCACTCTATGCCAGTGGGAGAGAGCTCTCCTGTTGGCATAATTAAACCACTCCGACTGAGCAGCGATAGGTATGTCAGCAGGAGACCGTCTTCTGCCGACATAGCACTGTCTACAATGGTGATTTTCTCAGTGACTTTTTTGTCAGCTGGGGTTTGTGTGTGTTTTTCACTCCTCTGACCGACAAAAGTTTTACTGACAAAAGTGCTAACATAGACAAAGCCTGAATGTCCTTCAATTTGTCAATATTTCTCTCAATATTTCTCAGTGTTTCCTCCAGTATAGAATATTCCAAATCAATAGCACAGAATCTTTTACAGGAACTATTATCTCTTTGATCCATGACTTAATTCCTTCACACAGCTCAGAGTTTTGAACATTGGCCTGATAAACCCAGGGTTGTGAGTTCAATCCTTGAGGGGACCACTTAGGGATTGGGGCAAAATCAGTACTGGGTCCAGCTACTGAAGGCAGGATGCTGGACTCAATGACCTTTTGGGGTCCCTTCCAGTTCTGTGCAATAGGTATATGTCCATATATTATATATGATGTGAAGCCCAAAGTTATATTGCCCTTTTATTGCAACCATATCACATTACAGCTAATATCTAATTTGTTGACAAGCCCTTTCTATCTCATCTTCACTGGTGTTGGTGACTTTTCCTAATTTAGTATCACTTGTGAATTTCATTAACATGCTGTTTACCTTTTTTTCCAGATTGCTAATGAAGATGTTAAATAGGAACAATCTTAAAACTGCACCCTTCATTACCCTACTAGGTTTCTCTCTCCTAGTCACTATCATATTCCTTTGTTTATAGTCTTTTAGATGGTTTTAAACCCATATGTTCCTATAAAAACCTATTTGAATTCATTTTTCACATATGATTACATGAGATACTGTGTCTAAAATTTCACTAACATCCAAATACAACCTTGGTCATTTGAATGATGTAAGTCATTGAATAAGCTCAGATAACTGAGAGTATCTTTGATGTAACAAACAGATGTCAAGGGACAGAACTTTTTTGGGATACGAGGTGGTTGTAGAAACCTGCCATTCAAGATTAGAATGCTTATTGCTCTTTCTGCCTTCTCCTCTTTCACTCTTGCTCTGTTTCTTCAACTATGCAATCAAACAAGCAGCAATTACTACTTTCTTTTCCAATTATTGTGCTGTGAAATTTGCCTTCAGTACCTCAGATTTTTCTGTGTGTATTTGTATAATATAAAAAATATCTTCCCTTCACAAAAATTCAACACATTGATTTCCCTCACTCAGCTATATGGCTGTGAGGCTCAGTGCACAAGAATTAACAGTGGAAGCCCCCCCCCCCCCGCAACCCAAATAACACCCCCAAAACGTTCTTTTAACATTTGTGTATAGTTCCACTCAATAAAAAGTGGAGGGGTAATTATAACATGGAAGTATCTATCTATTGACCTATGGTACATGATACTGGAAATAATAAAAATAAAAATCTTTGCTCAACTCAATTTTTGTTTATAAACACACAGACGCATTGGCTTCCTCTGTTAGTTTTGATGCTTTGAGCCTTGCAGCCATGGAGCTGGGTGAGGCACATGGATTTACTGGGTTCTGAATTTTTGTGAAGAGAGGCTTTTCACACTGACCTTCATTCACATCCCAGAATGAAGCAAACTTCACTCTGCCTACAAGTCCAAATTATCCTTTTGCTTACACTGATGCAGCCTCATTGATTTCAATGCCATGACACCAACATAGCAAAAAGGGGATTTGGATAACAAAGGGCAAGTGTAGCATGTCTGGACGTGCACAGATCTTGAAAATACAGTCACTCATATTTATAAAACATGCTGTTATGACTTCTAAAAGATTTTTTTTTTTTGGTACAGTCCTTTTTGGTTATGCATGATTGCTTCTGTACCATTAGCAGTCAGTCTATTTGAATAAAAATAAAAAGTACCACTTAAAAATGCTCTTTGGCTCTCCAAAAAGCCATATATTAGAGAACTAATTGGTACAGCTTTTACAACTTTCCCATTGATTTTTTTCTCATTGATTTTTTTTTTCTTTCTGAATATAACAGAGTCCCCTGTATTTTCTTCCTGCCACTGCCTTTATGATTTCAGCTCTTCAGATCATATGGGAACAATATTTCGTACAAGACTGGGACTTGTGATTGAATGCAAGTTCCCTGAGGAGTCTTATTGTTCGTTTTAAGTAGCTTATCTTTGTGAAATGAGTGTGGTGTTTTTATTGTTGCTGTTTTCATAGAATTTGCAGTGTTAACTAAGAATTAGAAGAATGATAGTTTTGTGTTTAAAGCACTAGACTGGTGCTTAGGAGATCTGAGGTTAATTCCTAGTCATACCACAGACTTCATTTGCAATCTCAGGCAAGTGACTTAATCTGTCCATGCTTTAGGGCTCCAATCCAAACCTCAGTGATGTCAAATAAGAGTCCTTCCTTTTGATTTTAAATGGGTTTTGGACTTGAACTTAGTTCCTTTTTTGTGAAGTGAGGATAATGCTACATACTTTTTCACACCTCCTGTCTGTCTTGTTTACCTAGACTGTAAGCTGTTTGGGGCAGGGACTGTCTCTTACAATGTGTCTATAACAGCAGTTCTCAAATTATGGGGCAGGTCTCCCAAGAGAAGTATGGGACTGTGTCAAGCTGTGTGGGTTTTTTTTTTTTAATCACTGTATCTGTCAGCCCTGGTGGCTGGGGCTTGTGCAGAAGGGCTGGGCACATGCGGGAGGTGGAGATAAAGGGGACAGACAGAGCCCCGCTGCGCCAGGAATGGCAGCTGGACCCCCGCCACCCTGACCAGGAGGCAGCCCAGGCTCTCCTCCCCACCCATTCCTTCACCAGGAGGCAGCCCACGCTCAGGCTCTCCTCCCTCCCTTTCATCTCTCACCTGTAAGCAGTGGGGCACTGGCTGTCAGCCCCGGGGTGGCAGCAGCAGCAGCAGCAGCAGCAGCAGCGCAGAAGTAAGGGACTCTAAGTAGTAAGTAAGAAGCAATGGGGCTCTAAGTCTGCTGTGAAAAGTGATATGTCAAATATCATTTTTCACATTGCCACCCTTCCTTCTGTGCTGCTGGTGGTGTGAGTCTGCCTTCAGAGCTGGGCGCCCAGCCAGCAGCTGCTGGTCTCTGCTCTGCCTTCAGAGCTGGGTGATGGTATGTGTACTTGTGGCGGGGGAGGGGCGGCATAAGCCACTACAGACACAAAGAAAGGGGCCCAATCAAATAGGTTTGAGGTCTCTATTGTATTTAGCAAAATAAGGGCTTTGTTCTGGGTTGGGACCTCTAAGTGCTACTATAATACAAATAATAATAATATATCCATTACCCTCAGTATGCAGGGTTACATGTAACATTTTCTCATTTCATCTGAGTTCATAATGTTTGAGTTTCCCTTTGTGTTTCAGCCCAGAATCCCACACAGTACTATCCCTCAGTGCAGGAGTAAAGAGTGAGAGAACCAGCCAGCTGTCGTAGACAACTCAGCAGGAGATGGGTTGTTCTGTGGATGTGGCCCATCCCCATTCTAGACCAGCTGCCTGGTGCCAGTGCTGGTGGGAGTGCACGCTATAACAATCTTGGGGTTCATCACATAACCAAGCAATGAATAAGAAAGGAATAAAACTTTAATAAAACAAACTGGAGAGTATCTCTCGTGAACTGATGCACACAGCCATGCAGTGTTCCCTTCCCCTGTCTCTACAATACATGTCTGAATTTCCACTCTCAGAACACAGTTCCTTATGAGGGAGAGTCTCCAAATCACAATCTTTCATAAATGTATCTCTGCACACACTGCAACCTTTCATTAGGTATAGAAATTGCCAACCTTGCATATGTTATATGCAGTGTAGTTTTAGCCATATCAGACTGAGGGTATTAGAGAGACAAGGTGGGTGAGGTAATAGATTTTATTAGACCAACTTCTGTTGATGAGAGAGACAAGCTTTTGAGCCACACAGAGCTCTTCTTTGGGTCCAGGAAAGGTACTCCTGGCATCAAAGCAAAATGTAAGGTGGAACAGATTGTTTAGCATAAGTAGTAAGGGACCATTCAAGGTAGAATGGCCCATTAAGACCTTTGTGGTGATAGGACAAAAGGAGGGGTAGTGGGTTACACATTGTTGTAATAAGCCCTATGTCCAGGGTCTCTGCACAGTCCATGATTTTTAGGCCAGCTCTACACTGCAGACTTATACCGATATAACTACATCACTCTTGGTGTGAAAAATCCACACCTCTGAGTGATGTAGTTATGCCAACTTAACCCCCGGTGTAGACAGTGCTATGTAGGCTGGAGAGCTTCTCCGGTCAACATAGCTACTGCCTAATCACAGAGGTGGATTAACTATACTGATAGAAGAAGCTGTCCTGATGGCATAGGAGCATCTTCAGTTAAGCACTACAGAAGTGCAGCTTCCTCAGTGCGTCTGCACTGATGCATTTTAAGTGTAGACCTGCCCTTAGTGTCTAGCAGAGCAATGAAGTTAAGTTTCCAGACTCATCTTTTGAAAGTGTTGTGCAGGTTTCCTTTTAGAATGAGGACTGATAGGTCAGATATAGAATGATCACTTTGAAAAAAGTGTTCACCCACAGTTGACAGAGTTTTTTTTCTCTTTTATCAATTTACTGTGTGAGTTCATTTGAGAGCTTACTGATTGTCTGGTTTCACTCACATTGTTATTATTGGGACATTTAGTGCACTGGATGGACTATACCACATGTTGTGATAGGCATGGTGACAATAAAGGAAGTTTGGAGCAAACTGATAAATTAAACAGTAATAAGTCACCACGTCCAGATGGTATTCACCCAAGCATTCTGAAGGAACTCAATTATGAAATCATAGAACTATTAACAGTTGTATGTAACTTGTCACTGTACCAGATGACTGGAGGATAGCTAATGTGACACCAATTGTTTAGAAAGGCTCCAGAGGTAATCCTAGCAATTATAGGTCAGTAAGCCTAACTTCAGTACCAGGCAAATTGGTTGAAACTATAGTAAAGAACAGAGTTATCAGACACATAGATGAACTTGCTGTTGAAGAGTCAACAGAGCTTTTGTAAAAGGAAATCATGCTCACCAATCTATTAGAGTTCTTTAAGGGAGGCAACAAACATATTGACAAGGATGATTCAGTGGATATAGCATACTTGGACTTTCAGTAAGTTTTTACAAGGTCCTTCACCAAAGACTCTTAAGCAAATGAAGCCATCATAGGATAAGAGGGAAGGTCCTTTGATTAAGGTGTTTTTTAAGTGTGGTAAGATGTATATCTGAGAGTTTCTCCTCAGAGCATATTCTGTGGTGTCTGAGTGCCTGGCTGTAGATAACAGACGTTTCTTAGACCTGAAGAGCAATGTGTGGCTTGAAAGCTTGTCTTTCACCAAGTGCAGACAGATTGCCTCTGGGAGTTGCCAGCGATGTAAGTCCCTTCTGCACCATGTCTTCTAATGTATCAGGGACTTTTAAAGCCAAAATCTAGTCCTAAGTGCAGAAAGAAATAAGGAGCTACTTCAGGGGGAAATAGTAACTACAAGTCTCTGCTATGATTTCTCACCCTCTTTAGCAAAAAAACCAAGTTTTTTGTTTTTTTTTAAAATGCCCTGATATGAAGCTTAATTTATGTGTAAGTGGTGCAACATTGTAATAGACCTAGTAAAATATTGGGATATTATTAATTCTCAAGGTATTATCCGGTTATAATGTGCCAGTATTTAATGAAGGTTTTAAAATAAATTATATCTGCAACACCTATTTAAACTCTTGGCAAATTGCAATATTTGAAATAAAACACAGGTTCAATAATTTACAAGCAAGGCACCCACAAGAGCTATACCAGTAATCTTCAAGAAAATCAATTTTTTCCCACCTCCAGACTACACAGGCCACTTCTCATTCCAGCCTTTCCCAGTTCCTCAATCATCTTTTCACCATCTTTCTTGCACTCAACATGTGGCTCCACACAGCATTTATTCTAACACTACAGTGTCATTCTCAGAAATACCCTGCCCTGCAAATGTTACTTGCAGCAATGGTGGCCATGCAGGCTGGTTGAGTGAGGGAGTTAATACCAGCTGGACCAGGAAAGGCCTTACACTGGAGGCAGGTAGTAACAAGGTGACTTAGTCCTGAGAAGTATTATAGGTAATAAAATGTAGCTACATCACATCCTCCGAATGAGGTGAGTATGGGATATCTGAATTTTTGCATGGGTACTGTGATGGGGTGGGAAATGGGATACAGGAATCTCTCTGCACCCAAGAAGCCCCTGTGAGCTTGTTGGGCATGCTTCAGTTGGAGGAGGGGCTTAAAAGGGAGACACTTCAGCACAGCTAAGTGGTAGCTGGTGGAAGGAGGCAAATCTGGGCTCATTGCTACAGAGGGACTACACCAAGAGGGTATGCCTCTAGAAGGAGGACTGCTGCACGAAGCAGGGACTCCCTAGCTTACAGAGGCCTGTGGTTGGATTGCAAGGGACAACCACAAGCTGTGACACTGAGGTAGGACAGAGCTGTGGGGAGAGACCCAAGGAGGGTGTTAGCCAGACCACAGATCACAAATACCATCCTTACAGTGTGCAATAATGCCTTGTGATTGGAACCTGGTGGAGTGGGAGGGCCCACATTCCCTTGCTCCTAACCACGGGGTGGGGATGTCACTGCAGACTGTAACCACTGGGCAGGGGGTTACCTGTTCACAACAACAGCTACATCATTTCTAGTGACAGGATTGGTAAGCAATTTCATCTTGGCTGGGCTTTGTGGAGAATCTATCTAGTATTTGTTCTTATACATTCCTAGGCCAGAAGGCACCATTGTGATAATCTCTTATGTCCCTCTTTTGTTATAGGGGTCAGAGAACTTCCTCAAAATAACTCCTGTTTGAATTAGATCATCTTTTTAAAAAACATGCAATCTTGATTTAGAAATGGCCAGTGATGGAGAATCCACCATGACCTTAGATTCACATTGTCTTGTGTGTTACTTAAGTACCATCCACATTCAAATAACTTCATTTATTGCCTCACCACCAATTTTACTCCACTATTACCACTAACTGTGCCTTGAAGGTTCCACATATAAACGCACAAAATATAAATATGCAAAGTTCCACATATAAATCCAAGATCATATGAAAGTATTTGCAGAATAATGCAGACAGCAATGCTTCTGGTTGCTATTACATCCACTGCAAATAATATCTGCCTATCATTATGCATGCTGTCATATGTAGACAAAACTTTTAATATGTTGTTGCCTCTGTACTAAACAGCTTGAAAATTACCCTCCTGGAATGCTATCCAGAGAAATACCATCTTGGCTGCCTTCAATTAATTTCCCATCAACAGTTAGTAAAAAACTGTAGTTTGAAGGCAACAAATAACTTATTTTAAAGCCTGCCTCTTTAAAATGTCAATGCCTATATTTTCCTTTGAAGGAAGAGTGCAAATGTAGCCAAATACAACACAATCATCAGGGAAGGAAAAAAACTTAGAACATGAAGCATGAAAACCAGAAGCTTCTTCCAGCAGAGCTAAAGGAAAGTTCACTGAGCTGTGAGATATTAGAAGCCTGTATTGTTGCTGAGGCCAGTCACTAGTGCGTAATGTGTAGAGCTATGCACATAACTGATTTTCAGTTTGTTAATAGTTCTGGGGGCTAGGGGGGAAATTAAATTCAGGTTGAACAAAACATTTAGTTCAACCTGAAACAAACACTTTGTTTCAGTTTCAAGCATTTTTGTAAAAAAATATTTATTCATTTTTTAATAAAACTGAACATTTCAAAATGAAGAAAAAATGAATAAGAAAAATGTTTCATTCTGAAAATGTTAAAGCAAATCATTATGATTTTTTAAAAATTTCTTCTTTTGATGCAATCACTGACAGAAATTCACAAAATATTTTGTCAGTAAATCTGTGTTCTTTTTTCCACAGAAAAAAGATTTGTCCAAAAAATTTCACCCAGCTCTAGTGGCATGATGATATACGCTAGGCTAGAGGGTATTACAAAAGCATGCAAACATCAGTGCAGCTGTTGGCCTGTTTGCATCATGATCTTTAACTCACTGGATAATACAGATAATATCTCTTAGAAAAATCTCTTATGTAGGGTTCCAATCTGCCTTTTTGCTAAGGAACATGCAAAGTATCCTGTGAGTTGTGTGTGTTTGTTTGCTACATAGTTCATAAATAACGCATACAAATGGGCTTTTGTGCCTATCACCTTCACTGTTTCTGTATTCAAAAAGAGATCTAGCATCTATCTGAAATTTTTACTCCGACCTTTCCATGAAAAACCAAGTGATACCCCAGAAGGCCACACTCAAAATACAGGCTCCTCACTGGGGGTGGAGGGGAAGTAACCCTTGTCATAGTTTTCTAACAATTATATCTGCACAGTTATAAACTTACTGTGTGTTTTGTTTTGGCACTTCTCACTGAGCTGGGAAGATGAGTTTGCTTTGTTTGTTCATGCAAGATTAAAGGTGTGCAAGGAACTTAGATTAAAGAGAACTTCAACGCTTGGTTTATCTCCTGATTTCTTTTGGAAAGCTCCAGTTTGATTCCACTTGAGCTCAGGCAGTGGTCTAGGACTCCTGATGGACTGTCATCCTATACTTCAGAAAGAGTCTAACATTTGTTCAGATGGTGCTTTTTATATTTACGTTGTCAGAAACAAAGCCTCGGACATTTTCTGCAGGCTACAATCACCCTGAATTGTAGCCATTTCTAATTTAGAATTAAAAACATGTGCTGCAGTTTCTAGAAGAAAAAAATGTATAATATTTTTCTTTGGTGGAAAAGTGTATTTCTCCCTCTGTTGTTGTTGTGTTTTAAAACAATGCTCCTTTTTTGCTGATATGTTTTAAATTGTGCAATGGATTTCAGATATTCTGAATCAGAGGTAAAATGAGTGATTTTTACATTTTACTATATAATAAGACATTTGCCTAGTAGGAAATGCAATGACTGATTGCTCTGTCTCCATTTATCCCACAATAATTGGATTTTACTAAATAAAATCTGTTGAATATGTAATTTATCCATTTCCATCATAATTAAATGAAATTGAAACCAACCTCTACCTTAATTAGTTCAAACTAGTCTGTAACATAATCACTATCTGAGGAGGGAAAAACTTTGAAGTACTAAAATAGTTTTGAGGAGTATTTATGGCACTTTAGATACTAACAAATTTATTTGGGCATAAGCTTTCATGGTCTAAAACCCACTTCATTGGATGCATGCAGTGGAAAATACGCAAGGAAGTGTGTGTATATATATATACACACAGAACATGAAAAAATGGGTGTTGCCATACCAACTATAACGAGACTAATTAATTAAGGTGGGCTATTATCAGCAGGAGGAAAAACTTTTGTAGTGATAATCAGGATGGCTCATTTCCAACAGTTGACAAGAAGGTGTGAGCAACAATAGGGTAAAAAAAATAGCATGGGGAAATAGTTTTTCTTTTTTGTTTTTGTTTTGTTTTTTTGTAAATGTGCAGGATTTAGGTACATTGGGAATTGTATCTGGGCTAGCCATTATGACAAGTAAGTCATATTGTATTCCAATGATATGATCTAATAATTAGATGAACAATGTCTAAACATGAACAGTTTCATTTCTATTGCTTTTTGTAAAAGTATATAGGGCAACGATTTGCAAGTTGAGTGCCTAAAGATAAGCAACTAAACCAGAATTTTAGACTTTAACCAGACACTTGTGGGAGAAGTGGGTGCCCAGAATTTCTGAAAGTCATGTCACTTTTACGTAGATATCTAAATCTAGATTTAGATAACTAACTTTAGGAACCCACTGTCAGAAACCATAAGAAGAATTGTCAGGCCTAATGGGAGTCCAGAGCAGGGTTGGAACAAGGCTAGAGCAAGGCTGTGGCAGGACTAGGAACAGGGCCAGACCCAAGAGTGCGGCTGGAGCAGCTATGGCATGCTCTACACTACAAAATTAACATGGCTTATGTCGACCTAAGTCCATTTAATAATGTATTTGTCTACACTACTGAGCCCAGTCCACTGACCTAAGTGGCCTATAAAGTACGCTTCTGTACTCTACCTCTGCAAGAGGTACAGTGCTTGATTTGACATCCATGGGTCAACATGGGGATATTGTAGACACTGCGTTGTGTAATTTGAATGAATTGGCCTCCACAGTGCTCCATTGTGGCCACTCTTGAGAGCACTTTCAACTCCACTGTACTCAGCCAGGTACACAGGAAACAGCTGCTTCTCTGTGAAAGCCCTGGGAACTTTTGAATTTTTATTTCCAGTTAGCTCAGCATGGAGCACTTGCCAGCACAGCTGATCAAGGACACTCGAGGCCGCAAACATGCTCCAGCATGTAGTACACAGGAGGTGGTGGATCTTCTTGCTGTGTGGGGAGAAGAGTTTGTGCAGACAGAGCTCTGATCCAGTGGAAGAAATGTTAACATCTATGCCAGAATCACACAGGACATGGGGGTGAAGGGCTACACCAGGGACACACAGCAATGTCGTTTAAAAATAAAGGCATTTCAGCAAGTGTACCAGAAGACAAGGGAGGCGAACAGTTGTTCTGGTTCTGCCCCATAGACATGCTGCTTTTATGAGGAGCTGCATGAAATTCTTGTCAGTGACCCCACCACTACTCTCCATGGCGACCTCCCAGGTGACCTCGAGCAACAATGAGGAGAATATTGTTGACAAGGAGGAGGTGGAGGAGAATGTGAGGCAGGCAAGTGGAGGATCCATCCTCCACAACAGCCAAGAACTGTTTTTAACTTGAAGCCCATCCCCTCCCAAGACCAGCTGGTGCCGGAGTGTGATCCAGAGGAAGGCACCTCTGGTGAGTTCACATTGCCAATCAAACTGTAGGGGTTACATGCTATTTATTTTTTATATTTAATCTGAACAAAAATGTAGGTGTAGTGGGTATTGGTGGCCACTCCAGCTACTCAGAGGGTGATCTCCAAAAAAGATTGTTTATATGCATGGGGGTGGCTAGGGAATCCTCCATGGAGATCTCTAAGAAGCTTTCATGGAAGTATTCTGTAATCCTTTGCAGAAGGTCTCTGGGAAGGGCTGCCTTATTTCACCCACCGTGGTAGGACACTTTCCTGTCCAACTCCAGTATTAACTCTGCTGGTAGCATTGCAGCACACAGCATTGTAGCATAAGGACCATGTCTGTACCTGGTCTTGCAGCATCTTGCTCCCTTGCCACCTCTGTTACCCTCAGGAGAGTGATATCACATATGGTCACCTAGGGGAAGATTTAGGAGGAAATGTCACTCTTGGAGGCACATATTAATTCATTGAACAAGATGGAGCTCAGAGCATGGAGGTTTACATTTTCTGAGAACCTGCACATGGACAGGAGAACATACAGGGAACATGAGCGTGCCGCACAGGAAGAGATGCTGCCCATCATGAAGGAGCAATCAAACATGTTGAGGCATCTGACTGAGGTTCAAGAAAGGCAGCTGGATGCTACAGTCCCTCTCTGCACAAACATCCTATGAGGTGTCAGCAGGGGTGCAGTCTGGCATCACTTGCATTCAACACCTGAGGATGGTACAAGGACCAGAAGGCACCCGTTCCCACAACTTTGATTGTTGTTGCAGTGTATCTGTAAGCAAGTTGTCCTTATTTCTCCCTTCACAGTGTTAACCTGATATCTTACTTTTCTTTGCTGTCTCTGTATTTCTGTGCATAATACTTAAGGGGTTGAGGCGAAAAGACTCTTTATTCATTCAACAAACGATGGTTAGTGGGAATGGAGTTTACAAGGGAGAAAATGCAATGAAGGGGACCCTTTGGTAAGGAACAACACGGATAGGTATCGTATTCCTATGGTTGAATTGGTTCTTACTGCTGACCAGGCTGCCTGTGTACAGCTTCATGAGCCATGAGTTCAAGGGGTAGGCTGGGTCTCCCAGGATAACAATTGGCATTTCAACATCACCAATGGTTATTTTGCAGTCTGGAAAGAAAGTCCCTGCTTGCAGCTTTCTGAACAGACCAGAGTTCCTAAAGATACGCGTGTCATGCACCTTTCCCGACCATCCCAGCTTGATGTCGGTGAAACGCACCTGTGATCCACCAGCACTTGCCACAACACTAAGAAGTACCCCTTTTGGTTTATGTACTGAGGACCGGCGCTAGGGGTTTTAGCGCCCTAGGCGCACGGCAATTTTGCCGCCCCGTGCCCTGGTCCGCGGCTCCGGTGGAGCTGCTGCAGTGGTGCCTGTGGGAGGTCCACTGGAGCCGCGGGAGCAGCCAACTGTCCGCAGGCACGACTGTAGCAGCTCCACCGGAGCTGCCTGCCGCTCCTGCCGGCAAAATGCTACCCACCAATAATCCTGGCACCCTAGGCGATTGCCTAGGCCGCCTAAATGGAAGCGCTGGCCCTGTATGTACTCTTTGGCAAGGTGTTCTGGTACCAAGATAGGGATATGCATTCATCTATAACCCCTCCACAGTTATGGAACCCCATTGTGGCAAAACCATCCATTATGTCCTGCACATTGCCCAGAGTCGCTGCTAAATCTGACTGCCCTGCTAACTTGGATCACAATAGATCCCACAGTAGATTTACCCACTCTGAATTGATTCTCCACTGACCAGTAGCAGTCTGGCATTGCAAGCTTCCACAGAGCTATCACCACCCACTTCTGCACTGTCAGAGCAGCTCTCATTTTAGTATTACTGCACTTCAGAGCTGGGAA
The DNA here is from genome assembly GCF_003597395.2 of Chelonoidis abingdonii. Lineage (NCBI taxonomy): Eukaryota > Metazoa > Chordata > Testudines > Testudinidae > Chelonoidis > Chelonoidis abingdonii. The sequence continues at coordinate 205,249,713 of NC_133770.1, forward strand.
AGTTCTTCACACAGTTCCTGGAAAGTGGCCTTATGCATTCAAAAGTTCTGCAGCCACGGTTCATCATCCCATAGCTGCATAACGATGTAGTCCCACTAGTCAGTACTTGTTTCCCAGGCCCAGAAGCAGTGCTCAACCATGTCAAGGTGATGTGTGACTGTCACTAGCAACTGCGAATTGCTCTGCTCTGTCTTCCAGGAGCGCTCCTTGCATGGCATCACATTGTTCCACACAGCAGCTCCTGTATTGGCTCTGTAAATACTGCGGATAAGGCGCAAGGTGTTTGGAATGCTCACAACAACAGTGTACAGCTGAGCGAGGTCCATGCTTATCATACTATGGCATCTGCATGGGTAACCCAGGCTTAAGGAAAAAGGCACAAAAAAGGCTTGGTTTGTTTACCGTTGATTTCAGTGAGGGCGTGAGGTAAGTGAATCATAGGAGGCAAATGCCATATTCCCATAACCACCTGTGCAAATGTTTTGGTCCCAGAAGGCATTGCAAGCCCAACTCAAAATTCCACTCTGCTACATGCACTGTAGGATACCTGCAGTGCTCCATGCATCAATGCAAGCCCTGATAGTGAGGATGCACTCTGCTGACACAATGACAATAATGGGGATGCGCAAGATTGACTTGCTTAAATTGGAAGCTTGATGTTGACTTGACTTAACTTTGTAGTGTAGACATGGCCTCAGGCTTGTGGAGTCTGTTACTGTTAAGAGGCAGGGGAGAGTTCCAAGCCAGGAAGTGACATTGAGCACATGAAGCTGCTGTTTCTCCTGGGAGGCTTATATACCTGCTCTGAGAGTCACTGGATGAGCCTCTGGCTTGTGGATTGGCTGAAGTCTAACGCAAGAATGACTCATTAATGCATGTGGCTTAATCAGGCTCCAGTTCAGGGATTACTCCTTTTACACTTGAATGTGAATCAAACCCCCCTTTTGAATGTGGCCTTCAATCTTCTGTTTGGAGATGGTTGAATAAGCTGGGATAAAATAATAACACACCCAATCTTCACACACAACTTAAACTAAAGACACTTTTCCTAATCTTTATAAAAAAAAAATTGGAAAACTCTTTTCCTATTATTCCTAAAATTCCCTCTTTACACTACCTTGCTCCTGCCATGACAATGGAAGTAATTAAATACCATAAGAAAGACTGTTGTTGCCAAGCTGAAATAAGAAATCCAATGCTTATTATGTTTACAGTCTAGTTCTGTGGGTTCTGAGTTTAAATAAGCATCCAGACTTCGGTGTGCTTAACACAGCCTCCAGACCTCTTGCAGTTTGCTACTGGGACTTCCAGTATTTAAGCAGTACAGACATTACATCCAATGTGGGACATTCATAGCCCAGCCTGGACTTTACAATGTGTTGAAATGTTTAGGACTGACAGACATAAGTCTGCAGAGTCCACACCAAATAAAGAATAATTTTGGGAAACTGAAAATATGATTCTGAAATATCAGCTGAGTCATAAATAACACCTACATTCTTTAACCAGGAAGGTGTCTGTTATTTAGTCTATCTATGGCATACCACATGTTTCTGACACAAGGCTTGATGTGAATAACTGAATGAAACAGACTTAACACAAGACATTAACCTTTTTTCAGACTTGTGTTATATGTTAAGGGTAGGATTTTCAAAGTGCTGAGTGTTGACCTAACTCTTTTCCCTGTGAAAGCAAAGGGAATTTTACCACCAACTTCAGTGGAAGCAAAATATTAGCTCCTAATATATGAAGTAGCTGGATATGGGTTATACATGCCCCCTAAAAAGCAGATAACACTCTCTTGAGGATGTGGCATATAGGTAGGCACATTAAATAGTTCTCTCTCCGAGTGCTCTTTTCAGTGCTATGAAGAGATCCATGCCCCTCTGTTTGTGGTGGGATAAGGGGTTCCCCAACTTGCTTCATCCTGTTGCTCAGAAGATGGAAAAGTTTTGTGATATATAGACTAGTATTTTCATTTTGCTAAGAGTTAATTTGGCTGTCAGAGTGGAAAATGCCAGCATCCCAATTAAAAATAAATGGAACCTGGAAGAACACACAGCGTCAGAGAAGAAAAAATTGCCTGAATCATGATTTAGAAGTTTTATGGTCATGGTTGATAGCATCAAACAGGGCAGACTGCCGATGTATCTTTCTTCATTCTACCGGATCAGAGTCCATCAAAAGGAGAAGATTTCAGCCTGCTGTGTGACAGAAGCTGTTTTAGTGCTAGGACAATGTGTGTATTCAGAATGGAATTTCTCATGGAGAAAAGTGAAAATGGTATCCATGCAATATAACAGTAATTAATTAATAAATATCCCCTCAGCTTTGCATTTCTTTAATTAGCTCAGAAATAAATGTTACACTTTATAGTATTTAAGTATCTCACAGGTAGCACTCAAAAATGTAGACCCTTCAAATTTGAGGGTGTCTGTTTCCTAAAAGATAGTCCATATTGGCATGTAGCCACATCTTCAATTTTCTGTGAGAAACTAGACCACTTCTAGGAGAATGATTAGAAATTATAATTTAAATGTTGATTCACCAGTGTTTAAGGTAAAGAGATTCTCCATTCCTGGCCTGATACATTCAAGACAAGGTATGATCGAGTGTACAGAGGAAGGGGTTTTGCTCCTGACTGTTTTTGCTTGTTATGGTGCTGACTGACTCTGTGAACTTAGGTAAGGTCAGCTAACTTCTTTGTGGCTCCATTTCCCATTTGTAACACGAGTCTAATAATTTTTATTTATTCACAGCGTTGAAAGGCTTAATTAAAATTTGTAAAGTACTCTGTGATCCTCAGACCTAAATTGCCATATAATGGCAGGTGATGAATGATAATGAGAATAAATATCATATCAAATACCGGTGAATAAGTAAGTCAGACAGCTGTAGGCTGTTATTTTATATACCCGGTATCTATCTCCGCTACATATCTTTAAGGAACCTAAGACAGAAGTCTTGGTTATGATTCTTTTACTGTACCTCTATATTTCTCCAAAGTACAAACAGGCCATTGTTTTAGTAGGGTAAGTGCATGTAATCATACATTTAAGGAATATGCTAGTCTTTGACTCCATCATCACTTGGATTGACGTTCATGCCTAGTTAAGCATGTACTCTTTTCTGTTTAACTCACAAATCATCTAATTTTATTAGAATTTTTATATTATGTAAAGTAATTCACTTCACTGCTAAATACCATATGAGAAACTTTCACTGAGGCTAGATGTACTAAGAATGTATTAGCAGCACCTGTTAATTTGAATACCATTCCTTATTCTTACAGCTGTCAGAACACATGCATGTCCTAGCAGCAGCATCAAAAGGTGCTAAAATTTAATTGAATTAGGGTGAGCTGGTTGAGATTCTACCCAAATAGGACTGAGATAATGCAGATAGAGACTGGAGGAAGAAATGGTGAAGGTTGTGGACCTGATTCTCTGCTAGTTTATTCTTCAATGGGTCCTTCACATTTTGTCAAAGAGGGTATAAAACATTGTTCTGATTTGGGCTCCATCTCACACAGTAAGACTACCCAAGGTGTCAGGCAGTAGGGAGTTGGGCCATATATCTGCCTGCTGGACTGAGGGAGATTGTCCACCACTTGTTGTTCACTGTCTTATTAGTTGCCAGAGTGCTTCTTACTATCCAAAAGACCAATTTTTAATCTGCTCCTCACTAGATAGCTGCAGGTTTCTCTTTCATATAGAGAACTTGCCACCAAGGTCTATGTTCAACCCAAGAATAGACTATTCCGAAGTATATAATAGCTGATTACCATTTTGAACCTCTGGCTACCCTCATGTTAAGTAGTGATTCTCACTAGGAACATGTCTGTGGCTCCATCAAGTGACTGACTTTCACTTAGTTTTTGGGTAGGCTTTAACATGCTTTTTTTGTTGGTGGTGTTTATTTTTTTTGCACTCCAAAGTATTTTAGATAATGGTATCTTTAGAAACCTCATATCTCCTTGTGTTCAAACAGCAGCAGCATACACATACGTATCTGGTTTAAATGGGAGAAACCCTTAAGAATCCTAATCCCTGCCTGTGAAGCCCTACCCTTTTAAAGCCTGACCCTCGCCCAAGAAACCCTAACCCTAGCAGCCCTGCCCTTTAAAGCCCTAGTCCTTGCCCAGAGAATTTAAACCTTTATGACCCTAACCCTCACCTGAAGAGCCCTATCCATTTAAAGCCTGACCCTCACCTGAGGAGCCCTACCCTTTATGACCCTAACCCTTTCTGGAAGAGCCCTACCCATACAAAGCCTAATACGAGCTGTAGGAGCCATGCCCGTGGCTCTTCTTTTCTGAGCCGGGGATTCCAGCTAGTCGTCATTGCTACAGCTCGAGGAGTGTGTGGCTGCTCTGCTGCTGCTGCTGCTGCTGCAGGAGGAGGCCACTGGAGCTCTTGCTAGTGTGACTGCACTTTTGCTGCTGTTACTGCTGCTGGGGAGGGAGAGAGTGGTGCAGAGCCCTCCCCCCAATCCACCCACTCCTGAAGACCACTTGTGGACTGCCTCCATTTGCTTGCAAGCTTGACTACATCCACCTTTTAGACTACAGCAAAGATTTCCCCTCCCCCTGCTTGCCCACCAGCTCTCACCCCTTCCAGTTTGCCGCCTTCCCTTTGTTGCCTGCCCTGCCCAGCCCAGCCCCCTTGCAAGTTTGTTTGTATTCTGAGGGCAGAGGTAGTGGAGGAACAATAATCTGAGGGCAAGGACATTTATGCACAAGAACCTTAAACATAGCCCTAAGAACAGTATTCTTAGGACCCCTAACTCAATGAGGGTGAAGCCCCTATGCCTATGCTGGGGAGGCTTACCCACAGGAATCTTAACCCTAGCCTCAAGTTCCCTGTCGTTAGCAACCCTATCCCTAGAACAGAGACCCTTGCACATAGAAAATCTAAGAATAGGATGGTAATACTGAGGCATAGGAAACATAGCCTAAGCCAGGGAACATTTAGGACCTTCACCCTACCGCAAAGAGCCATAATATTAGGAAAACGAACCCTGCCACAGTGAACCCTACCATTACAAACACTCCCCGTATGACGGACTGTTTCCAATAGGACCTCTAATGCTATGGCAGGGTCCCATTCCCATAGTTAACCCTGAACCCAGCACTAAGAACCCTATACTTTAGGAAGCCTCACCCTAGAGTGTGGTATCCTAGAGTGGGGTACCCCATAGGAACTCTAACCCTAGCCTCAACTCCCCTACCCAGAGAAAGTCCCCTATCTATAGGAGCCCTAACTCCAGCCTCAGCTCCCCCACCCATATGAACCCTAACCCTAGGGTGGACACCTATAAAAACCCTAACCCTAGCCTCAAGTCTCCTACCCATAGGAATCCTGAGCCTAAAATGGAAATGCTAAGCCTAGGCGAGGCCCCTAGCCATAGAAAACCTTACCCTACCCTCAAGTACCCTTATCCAGAGGAATCTTAATGATAAGAGGGTACCCCTACTCATAGCAACCCTAACCCTAGCCTCCGCTTCCCTACCTATGGGAACCGTAACCCTATCCTCAAGTACCCTACTCAGAGGAACCCTAACCCTAGGGCAGGGACTCCTACTCAGGGGAAATTTAACCCTAGGGCAGAGACCCCTTCTAATACGAACCCTAACCCTAGCCTGAAGTTCACTACCCATAGGAACCCTAACCCTAGCCTCAAGTCTCTTACCCATAGCAACCTTAACCCTAGGGCAGGGACCCCTACCCATACGAACCCTAACATAGGACGATGACGCAAAGCCATAGGAACGCTAACCTGAGGGCAGCAACCCCTAAATATAGGAGCCCTACCCTACCCTCAAGTCCCCTACTCTTAGGAACTCTAACCCAAGGACAGTGATCCCAACCCGTAGGAACCCTATCCCTAATCAGGGGATTTCTAACCCTAGGACCCCTAATGCTAGCCTCAACTCTCCCACACATAGGAACCCTAACCTAGGGCAGGGACCCCTACCCATAAGAATCCTAATTCTAGGGTAGGGACATGTAACTATAGGAACCCTAATCCTACAGCAGGGACTCCTACCTCTAGGAACTCTAACAGCCTTCAGTTCCGTACCCAAAGGAACCCTACATTTAAGGTGGGGCCCCTACACATAGGAATTCTAACCCTATACTCAAGTCCCCTTCCCATACGATCCCTAACCCCAGCACTGGGATCACTACCCATAGGAACCCTAACATTAAGGCAGAGACCCCTACCCAAAGGGACTCTAACCTTTGGGTAGGGACCCCAGCCATAGGAACCCTAACTCTAGCCTCAAGTCCCCTACACATAGGAACCCTAACCCTCCCCACAAGTCCCCTACCAATAGGAACCTGAACCCTAGTGTAGGGACCCCTACTCATAGGAACCTTTACTCTAGGGTGGGGACCCCTACCCATAGCAACCCTAGCCCTAGGTACATGGAAGTCAGTGATGCATCTGTGCCATCTTGCATTCCAGGGCCTGTACAAGAAGGAGCATATGCTGCAGCTGTTTAATGGCTGTAGCAGTTGTTGCTCTTGCATGCCCTCCCTCATTGTCCATGATTGTCCCTATCCACAGTCCCACAAAGTTACAGGACCTCATCATAAACCCTCTTCTGGCACTAGCCATGATGGCCATCCACCATACCAGGAGAAGGAAGCTGGAGAGGGGATGATGGTCTGCAACTGTGGAGCCTATTTCTGTTCCTTTTTGACATCACACCTCCAAGGACAGTTCCTCTGGGTGGCGTTCTCTGGCTCCTGAACTCCTTTGAGGAGCAGTGAATGCTGTCCATGGGTCTCCTCCTCTGGAATCTTGCTTATAAACCATTGCCATTCACTCCCATTCCTGTTTTTTCTCTTCCTTTGCTCCCAGAATAAGTTGATCCCTGTGCTTTTCCTAGTCCTTCCCCAAGGCCCTTTTTAGTTTACTAGGTGGATCCCCTTGGGGGATCTTTCATGTACATAGGGACCAAATAGGCCTACCTATATAACTCTAACTCTTGCCTGAGGAGCTGTACTCTTTATGAATGCAATCTTCACCCAACGTGTCTTACCCTTTAGAATCCTAACCTTCACCTGAGGAACCCTACACATTATTACACTTACCCTCACCAGAGGAGTCCTGTCCTTTGAAATCCTTGCACTTGCCCAAGGAGCCCTATCCTTTAGAACCCTAACCTCACCTGCAGAGTCTTACCCTTTATAGCCCTAGCTTTGCCTGAGGAGACCTACCCTTTATTTCTCTAGCCCTTACCCAAGTAGCCTGGGCCTTAGTGGCCTAAGGCCTTGCACAAGGAGACCTACCCTGTATAACCCTAACTCTCTCCCGAGGATTCTTTCCTTTGTAACCCTAGACCTAGCCCAAGGAGACCTTCCCTTTAATACCCTAACCCTCCCCCAATGAGCCCTGTCTTTTGAATTCCAAACCATAACCCGGGGCACCTACCCTTTATAACCCTAACCCTTGACCTAGGACTCCTACCCCTTATCACCCTTACCCTCATACAAAGAGACATATATGTTATAATCCAAACTCTCACTCAAGGATTTCTACACTTTAGAGCCCTAACCCTCATCCAAAGAGTCCTCCACTTTATGACTCTAACCCTCACCCTAGTGGCAGGGCATTTTCAGTGAAGAATCCTGCACTCCGAATTTACTTTGTCTAACCTATCTGGGCTTCCTGACCCTCAGAGTATGCTGGAAACTTCCATGATAGTTGGATGGGAAAGCTGATTAGTCACAATAGGATATGGAGTGTGTCATTATGATTATCTAATACATGTAGTGCAGAAGCAACTAGATACTGACCACAAATTGGCCCCATTATGCTAGACACTGTTCAAGCATTATATATATGAACGTTTTTATATATATATAAAACAAATAAGTGCAACAAACAAGTGGATTGAGGGTGAGGACTTTGAGCCAGATTCCCAGCTAATATAACAGAGTAGATCCATTGAAATCAATAGAGCTATGCTGATTGATACCAGCTGGACATCTGGCCGTGGATTTGTGTGTTTCATTTACAGATCTGTTTAATATTGATCTAGTAGAAGTTACGTATTTTTATAATGACTGATGGACCTAGAATTTAAGATGAGCCCTTAAGATAAATCATAATTAATTCATGACATAAATGAATATTCTTCTTTAACAATAAGGGGATCTGTCTTGGCCTCAAGACATAGTTCTACAAAAGGGAGTTTTCACTTTATTTGTAACTTGTAGACTGTACCTTAATTTCCTGCAGACAGCAATCTGACACTATACAAGTCTACTCTGGTGATGGAATTCCTCCTATGTTAAGTCACCAGGTAGATTTGTCAATAACAGTTCAGCACAAATACTGTTTCCTGACTGAGAAGCCAATAGAAAGTCTGAAAGAACCCTTTAGATCCCTTTCATAGGGAACAGCAAGCAGTAAGTATTTTGCAGAATGGGGAGTTTTCAGCTGGAAAAGTACCTACCAGACCAAAATTGCCTTTATGTTAAAAAAAAAAATCAGCCACTTCTCAGCAAACTGTTCTTTATTGCACTACACAGGGTAGCTTGGATTTCCCATTTGCAGGGTATACATTGCTTCTCAAAGTGCATGGATTCATGTGAATAACTCCTATTAACACTAATGGCAACTAAACTCACCAATCCTAGAACTTTACTATTAAAATACACCTCCTCATTTGTACCATATATGTGGTTAGTAATTTTATGTGTCAATAATCATTGGTCACTTTCTCTTAAATATAATTCTTGGGAAATATAGAGTTTTAATTACACATCAAGGGTTATAAAACAGAGCTAGCCCTGAAGATGCCAGAGCTCTTCAAAACATGAGGTACTATCACTCTGATAACTAGATCCATTAGTATCCCCATCAGCATACTCAAAAGCCTGCTTAAGCTGGTTAGGCATGCACCTTCAGACAACATGGCATTGTAGGAAAATATAATGTCTCCTCATGACTATTAATAATGGGTGAGTCTTCTAAAAACAGGAATGAGCTGCAAGGGTGCAAAGTTTGCATCTGGATCCAAATCTACCCAAAGTTTGTGAGTGTTCTAATCCCAAGTTTTGGTTTGGACTCTTTTCAGCCCACAAGGAGATTCCGCTGAAATAAGCATCTAAAAATTCAGATGCTTATCTGAAGGCCATCCAAATTTATACTCAGTTTGACCAAGTACCAAGGCTAGAAATCTTGTGAAAAAGGTTTTGTCATGAAATATCCAGTTCTGCTAAAATAGTCTTTTATTTTTCTTTGTTACTTACATACCCACCACGTCTACTTGTTTGTCTATCCACCTGTTCTGTCATTTAGATCATCCGCTTTTGAGGTCATGGACTGTAATTTGTTATGTTTGGTATTGTGTCTAGCACAATGGGACCTTGATTATGTTGAGTTTTCTATGCGCTACTAGTTAACTACTGCTACTATTATCACTAGTACTAATAAAATAATAATAATAAAACTAATATTAAAAATAACTACTTCTTGGATTCAGCTGTGTATCAAATACCATAACAACTTTTTTTGAAGAATGTTAATATTTCTTTTTCTGTCCACAGCCAAAACCTAGATGTGACTATATTTTAAAATAATCCAAAATATTAAAGGATGAGGCTTACTGAAAGTTTTGGATCAAAGACTTGGGCTGGTTCTGTGGCTAAAATAGTGATATAACAATCTAAGGCCAGGTCTACACTGCGACTTTAAATCGGTTTAATGGCCGATATACCGATTTAACGCTGTATCCGTTCACACGACGTCGTCATTAATATCGAGTTAAACGGCTCCTTAAATCGATTTCGGAACTCCTCCCAAACGAGAGGA